>NC_056733.1:1784602136-1784812136 GCF_019279795.1 Protopterus annectens | reverse complement strand
TGGGCAGAATATTTGCTTTATGAGCACGGATTCCTGGTTTGAATCCCACTGCGGCAAATTCCATTTTCCATGGCAAATCACATTATGACCATTATTTTAATTGCATAACACACTAAATAACATATTTGTGAACTGGAATACTGCATTAAATGCACATGTGAGGTGTCAGTGTCATAATGTTGCAAAGTCCCCAGATAAGCACATGTGCCCCATAGGGTATATGTACACAGGAATCATGGATACAAATGGAAGGTAAAATATGTAATGAATGATAACGCCATACTGCTTCCAAAACCCCCACTTTCCCAAGAACAATTAGATATTACTGTCTAAATCAGTGCAATTGTAAGTGGGAGTAAGCACTAGTAAACAAGTGTAAGCATCAATAAGCAGTAGTAAGCATATTTAAGCACTAGTAAGTGAGTTTAAGCCCATTTGTGCAGGGGTCAGCAATGCACACACAGGTTAAGCAATTTTGAAGCTAACTCTCTGTAAGCATATTTAACCAGTGGTTAGCATTGCTTACCCTCATGCAAACCTGCACAAACCCGCTTACAACTGCTCAAAAGTGCCTTAATCACTCTGTAGCCAATGGCCCTTGTTCTGCCCAGGAACAAAATAAACAGTCTTGCAGGTCTTGAACCTTATACACAGTAGGTAACCGCCAAGCCATCACAGCAGTACAGAAGAATGAGGTATCAGCAAACAAGTCCTCACTATAGTAAAATCAAACTGAACCTGTGAAAGGAATCAGCATACAGACATATGTTCTATAACCCACTACATAACATAAATATGCTAACTGGAGTACAGAAATAATCCCAGATGTGAGATGTAATTGTAACACAGAGTGTTGAAGTCCCCAATAAAACACAAGGACACCATACAGTGTACGTACACATGAATCATGGATACCAGGCATACATATATGGTGTAATGAATAAGAAATCAATGCAAAAAAGAAAATATAATGCAAAGTCTAATGTAAGCAACGCTAAGCACTGCACAAGCCAGCTTAGGAGGTATATGCAATGTGTAGGCCGGCTAACTCAAGGTGCCCAGTGTTATACCCCTTTAAACAATGCAAACCTTAGGTAAGCAGGTTTGCCCATAGCCTAGCCTTTTCAAAATTGGCCAATCATGGAAAAGTGCAGGAAATCAGCCCAACTTAAGCCCAACAGGTGGGCATACATCTCATAACTGGTTGTAGCTTCCCCTTGCAGACGCTATGGCAGAAAGGGAAGAAGGTGTGCACTTCCAGGTACAGCGCTGGTGCATCCAGGAGTCCAGAGTCATGGCAGGACTCCTTGTCAAAGGCTTTGAGCAGAGACTGCTGCAGGGCCAGTACCAGGGTTCCCAATACAAGGCAGAAGCTTGGGACCATCTCACCTGTGACCTCACCAGTGCCACTGGCATACCCTGAACTGGTGAGCAGGTCAGGCATCACTATGCCAACCTGAACTGGCATAAGGGGTACCTCTTGGAACAGTGGATCCAAGAGGCTAGGATGGCAGGGGCTGTCCCAGCTGTGTGTAAGTATCACTCCACTATGTGTGTAATAATTGCCAGCTCATGTACATTATGGATAGGTATGGCTAAATATTCCTCTTATGTCCTCCACAGCTGCAAGTTAGCAGGCTGTGAACCAAGAGGCCCACGTAAGCCGCCTGATGAGGTTGTGACTTGAGGCAGGTCAGTAATACTCTTGCATGTACTGTCATAGGAAATAATTCTAAAAGTATTAGTAAATTAATTGCCTTTACAAAACCTGTATTGTTTAAGACAAGTACTGCATACACTGGAGAATATGGCAGGAAGAGTCTCATATAGTTTGTATGTAAATAAAAGTGTCATACCCTGACAATAAAATTCTAACTGCTAGACTGCATGTGTATACACTGGTATCATATGGTAATGTAGATTTGCAATCACGTAATAGTACTGTTGTATTAAACACTGTGCACCATAAATAGAATGTGTAGGAATGCCTGTATATGACTGGTGTAATCCCCAGAGGCCAGTTAGTACAACTGAGAGACACATAGAAAACAGTGAAAAGGCAAACAACAAAATCTGAATAGCACATGCAACTGAGAAGTGAACTGCTGTATTTTTAGCACATACAGCCATGGTTCGAATCCTGGCAGTGGTAGTAGTCTGCATACAGAATCATACCCCACAACTGCATAAATATGTCCAGAATGTTCAGTAAAGTGGCCCATATCTGCTGCCTGTCAACCTGTCCCCCTGGGAAATCAGTGGGATGATCCCAGACGTATAGACAGCAAACAAGAAATACAACTGATTGACACACATCTATGAGAACAAAGCTGGCATACTAGCAACTCCCCAAAACCATATGAGAGTAAGAAGGCACGTATGTCCCATTTACACCCCCATGTTGTCAAGCTGTGGACAGAGTGTGTACAGTAGCAGAGTGAGATGTATGTGCATAACAGTAATGTGGAATCTCGTACTGTGTGTGGCAACATTCAAGTAGTGCTAACAAGCATTTCTCCCACAGGTCTGTCAGATACCAACATTGTGCCCAGAAATACAAGAATGATACCCTGTACTGGTACTGTTTACTCTGGAATTGTATGGCATTGTGACTGCTGCAGTTGCTCCGAATAATATGGTATTACTCATCACTGTCACCGCCACTGTCCTACAAAATATAACTGTCTAGGAAATCCTGTACAAGAGTGTTGTAATACAAGGTCAGAATGCAAAATCACTGGAGAATTATAAGACAGAAAGCAGATAGGAGATATACAGCAATATCTATATAGCACACACAACTGTGATGGACAGTGTTTAAGCTGTAGCAGAAACAGCCATGGTCTGAATCCTGGGAGGGAAAGTAGGCTGCATACAGAATCATACCCCACAACTGTACAGATAAGACCAGAATGTCCAGTATATGGGCCCATATCTGCTGCCTGTCCCCCTGTCCCCCATGGGAAGTCTGTGAGATGATCACAGATGTCTAGGCAGCAAACAGTGAATACAACTGAGTGTCACACATCTATGAGAACAAACCTGTCACTCTAGCAACTCCCAAAACTGTTATGAGAGTAATAAGCCAAGTATGTCCTATGTACACTCCCATGTTGTCAAGCTGTGACCAGAGTGTGTACAGTAATAGAGTGAGATGTATGTGCATAATACTAATGTGTAATCTGGAACTTTGTGTGGCAACAGTCAGGGAGTGCTAACAAACATTGCTCTCACATGTATGTTGGATATGAACACTGTGCTGATAAAAAAAAGCTTGATACACTGTGCTGGTACTGTTTACTCTCGTATTGTATGGAATTGTGAGTGTTGCAGTTGTTCTGAATAATAAGGTATCACTGATCACTGTCACCCACACTGTGCTACATAATATAACTCTTTAAGAAAGCCTGTATAAGAGTGTGGTAAGTCACTAAAGGTTGAAGAGGGCAATAGTCTAGATATGTCCACATGCAAAGTTAATGGGGTTGAGAGGCCCCAAACAACATACATCTTGTACAAATAGGTATCCCCCCCACAGCCAAACATGTCTGCCCTGCAATACACTACCAACTGTTGCAGATTCCATAACCAGGACTTGACACTACATAGGCAGAAGATGTTAACAGTACTTCATCCCACCTGTATGATGTCAGGCTGGTATCAGTAACATATCATGCAGTACAGTCTGGCTCCCACAGGGAATGTACAGTGTGGAAGCAATCAATATCTCTAGGATACATATACACAGACACATATATGCAGATACATATATATATATATATATATATATATATATATATATATATATATATATATATATATATATATATATATGTATATATATATATATATATATATATATATATATATATATATATTCACTTCAGAAGCTCGAAATACTGAAATCTCGAATTTCAGTATCTCGAGCCCAAGAAGTGGAATCCACAAAACAACGAAAACTAAAAAACACGAAATTCAAAACCTCGAATACCGGAAGTTTTGAATTTCGTGGTTTTACTACACACACACCATCCACCACACAAACACACACAATCAATCTACTACAAGCACCCCCCACATCCACCTACTTAAATATTCTCACTACGAGGTTGCACTACATACAAACACACACAAAACACCACCAATCAAGCTACTTTCTCATTGCACACACACATCACAGCAACAAAACACACTGATACACACCACAGCCCCTACCCAAACCTCTTAACACACACACACACACACACACACACACACACACTTACCTGAATACATGACCATAGCGGAACTTTAGAAGTGCAAAATTGAAAACCTCCGGTAATAGAGGTTTTAAATTTCACGCTTCTAAACTTTTGCTATTATGTAGATTCTGCTTCTTGGGCTCGAAATACGGAAATTCAAGATTTCAGTATTTTGAGCTTCTGAACGGAACCCATATATACATATATATATATATATATATATATATATATATATATATATATATATATATATAGATATATAGATATATATGTAACTACACATACACACACAGAGATATGTATAGGAAGATACATATGTAGAAGGTGCACACAATATGGAACAGCCACTATGCCTACAGTTACCACCTTACCAACTGGACACTGTATGAGCCACCCATATAAATGACAATCATTGCCTGTAACTTATAACCACAGAGCGGTCAAAAGATATAACACCACACACAGGTTTGCATACATGGGAAAGCTTTATTTGTGACTATTACAGTTGTATATGCCATGTCATATAGATGTTTAGACAATGACATCCATATAAACAGAGAAATGCAGTTGTGAAACAGTTATACTAATACAGTAGTCTGGAAAGGTTTACATATGTTGCTGTCCAGGCAGTGGGCTTCAAGTAGTACTATAGTAAAGACAAACTGGGCCACAGGATACCAAACAATCAACAGTAAGTAATGCAGATGTATAGGTCAGCAGCCTCTATCTACACTGTACACAATCCCTAGGGGGTAAAGACATCAGCTGACACAATGGGATGTAACTGTTACATAACAAGAAATAACTGACACCATCACAACCACACTGACAAACAGAACAGTATGTATGGCAGGAGGCAGTAGGCCTGCATTTACTCAAGGTGGATTGTATGGTAATGTACATCCAGATATCTTAAGGCAGCTTACCCCTGATACCTCCACATGTTGTAACAGCCTAGATTAGTTATGGTGCATCCCTCCTAGACTCAAGAATACAGGGCCATATACCACTGTTACATACACTGGCCTCTAGACTGCATAAGGGCACATATGTATTGTGTAGGTGAAGCCCGCACATATATGGCCCCAACCCCACAGTATGTGTGGGGGACACAACAGCAGTGGACTGATGGCAGGAATGGCAGTATGACATACTCACAACCCACTACAGAACAACCCCTGACAACATGTCATATGTGCAAAGCCTGGTATGCAGGTGGAGGACAGAGGCTGGAACACAGGCCCATATGTCTAAAACTCTTGTCATACACTAGACAAGTCACTGGTGTTACAGGATAGTCTGCAACATACCCTTAGTCAGGAATATGAAGGTAGAAACAGAAACAGGTGTAGCCATGTACTGGCAGCACTCAACACACCGCACTGCCAGTGATATATCTGACACAAGACCTTTGTGGTGGACAGACAAATCATAATAGGCACACCTCTAACCTACATGATGTAGGGATTTATAGTAGGTGGTTGCCATGACAGTGGTAATTGGAAACACAACACAACATGCAGGTAGCACGTGGAGAGAGAGAGAGAGAGAGAGAAATAAGGAAATAATTCCATCCAGCAAACTATCCAGAACAGACATCATTCCCACAACAGGTATGTGAAGTATATATGCGTGTAATTGAATGTAGTACATAATAATGGGATAGATGATGTGGAATGATTTATATGTGCCATCAGGTGTTGTTGTAATGATGTTCAACTGAACAACTGCTATGGACATTAGTGTCTGTCCCTGTGGGTAGTGGGCCATAGCCGTCAACTGTGTAGACCAGCACTGATTGACAAGATGTAAGCCATCATAGTGTGTGTTGTATAATGGGAAGTATGTATATTATGTGGCCAATAGCTAGTGGTGGAAGTAATGCCATTATGATGGACATGTGGGATCCACAGCCCATCCCTTGCAGGATACTCAGATTAATCTGTAATGTAGCATGCAGGAATGCCATAGATGTGTGATAGGGCTACCTGCAATTTGGTCCTACATATACCCCCCTAATGTCAGGCTGTGTCCATATGTGGCACCAGTCTGTGTTGTAGCAAGGCAGAACAGTGCAGCTGTGCAGGAAAGTGTTGTAAGATTGTGGACCTGATGTCTTAATGTACCCCACATATAGGTATGCATATGTGTATATATGTACACATATATAATATATAAATATATATATATATATATATATATATATATATATATATATATAATATCTACATGTATGTCCACAAATATACAGATACCCATGTGTAGACATATATATGAGCACATATACATCACATATATCTACACATATATAGATGTATACCTATATGCATATGCCTACATATATACAAACACACACACAAACATATATGTATGTAAATACATGTCCCCTATATTACTACTATAGTGCTGCATTCTATGTGTGAGGAAACAGCTCACATAGCAATACACACAGATATCTACAACTGGCAGTGTGGGCAACATGGATGGGTATGTCACATGTGAACCCCTTGCTGGGACCACATTGTCCTTGTCTGTGAAGTATGAAATGGTAATATGGAGAAGTATGGCAGGCATAGTTGTGAAGGTGGTCAGGGTTGGTAGATATAGAGGACAGTCTACAGGGGTGGTATGTGACACATGTGGTGGGTAAACACCCTGGATGGTGTGTGTGTGGTCTGTGATGTGGATGCCCCATGGGCCCCAATATAGACACAATGGGAACAGGCCTCCCACCCACTGCTACTCATAACAGCAGTCCATGTTCTGAAGATGCTTGTTCTGGAGGCTGAGCAGGCGGAGCATGTCAGCCCTGTGAATGTGTACTGGGTGCCTTAGAGTGATGTAGCACATCCCACATGTGTCTGTGGAGCTCGACCCTGGACCTGACCTCAGGGGACAAGAACATGTCTGTGCGTGCCCCTGGGGGTGACAACATCCCCTGGGGTGGTTCCACCTGACGGTATTGCTGAACCAGTACATGAGGAGGCTCCAGGGTGGGACACACATGTGATGTGGCTGAGTAACATGGGCAGATGGGATTGGAGTGGTGGTTCTGCTGGGAAATAGTACATATACATGCTATTGTGTCACTGTTATAGAACATATGTTGGTAGTAATAGTCTACACAATCGTGGAACATGTCCAACAGCATGCATAAGTATCCCCAATAACACAGAATGTCACATGTGCAGCAATCACAAAGCAGCCATAATACAGGCATATATGCAACCATAGTGGCCCTGACAATGGTATGCAGGTGAATAGTCTGTAACAGGCCAGCAATGATAGTGTCCAGACAGGGAACATGGCTACAAACACATAGCACAAAGTGTGGTACAATACAATAGGTGTCCCACTGGTAGGTAAGCTGTAGCCATACCTGATGAGTTGTGTGTACAGTTTGTTATTGCTGATATGGTGGGGGGGGGTGACAGGGATGTGTATTAAGAACTGTGGTAAACTTGCTGTATGAGTTGCTCAGACCTGTTTCCATCTTTATGTCTTTCAGCTAAGATGTCACATGCATGGCTACCATTTTATTCAGCTGCTGAGAATGAAGTACTGCTCACCTATTTAATCCAGCACTACCCTGTCTTGTTTGGCCCAGCTGCCCATGAGCAGCAGGAGCAGACCACCCTGTGGAACAATCTAGTCCTTAGGGTCAATGATGTTGGACTGCACAACTGCAGTTATGAGCAGGTCCAGCATCATTGTTCTGACCTGCTTCGCAATGCCCATCGGCGTGCTGCTGCAATTCGGGGGATCACCTTGCCACAGGGGGGACCATGACATCCATCCCCCCCTGACATGTGTGGAGGAGCTTCTGGACAGCCTCGTGGCACCTGCCCATCTGGCCAGCCACCAATCACCAGGCACCTTTGTGGAGGTGGGTGCCACCCACACACCGGCCAAGGAGCATGCAGGCAAGGCCACAGGGCACATCAGTAGACCACTGTTGCATATACATCCACATTGGTACAGGTAGATCATGCATATCTGGCATGTCATAGATATATTGTGTTGCTGCATAGTAGTGATAAACAAATGTCCATATGTGGTAGTATTGTGGAAATGTACCATTGATGTATTGTAATACTGCACTGACCCTGTAGCACTGCCACAGGTATGGCCAGTGACATTGCATCTCTCACCCTCTTATGTAGGTCCCTCCAGGGTACCACCAAGGCAGCAGCCTGTAGCTGGTGAGTATGGTTTATGTAGATGCTTGCCAACACACTGGGCATGTAATGGCAATGGTATATTTCATGCACACATCTAACACACCTATCCAGAATGCATGCTGTACATGTGCACGTATTGTTGCTGTGAAAGGGTATGTCAGACACCTGCATGATAACTAACATCCTGTCATTGCAGAATGTGTCCCCAGGAAGTAACATAATGGTGGGAGACAAGACCTACAGTAGGGACATGTTTGGAACAACACCCATATACAGTGCAACACCAGTGTACATACCTGTAGGACAATGGCAACTGCTGCAGAGAAACACTATGGTATAAGGCATTACAGTAGTCCACATTATCAGCTGGGACTAGGCTGTAACATGTGGTGTTCAGTGTATGGGACACTGCAAGGTGACACACATGTGTAGGGCTTACTTGTTATTCATTTGCAAAAAGGCCGAAAGGGGGGGGGGTGTCAGCATGACACACCAGTGCACTGCAGAAGGGATCCTAAGGATGCTAAGAATGACTGTATCTGCACAGTCAGGTTCAGGACCTGTGGCAGACGTAACCCTATGCCCACAGCAGTGGTGATGGCAGTTTGTTAACACCAACGGATGTGCACATGAGTAGACCTTGTAATCATGCAGATTAGGGGACATGTGTAGCGTATACTGAACATACACTGGCAATACCAGATGATCCATGCTGCTATACCCCCCCAGGAGTAGTGACTGCTGTAGTACACACAACAAGAGGTGCGACAAACCGTCTTAGCACACATATGCCCACATGGAGTGTATGCATCATGGTCAGCATCCACACACCTAACACATTCTGTAGACACTGCATGTGAAAGTACAGGACATATGTCACATATCAAGCTCATGTACTGTTAAGATATGCAGTGATGTGGTCCCAGTGCAGATCATGGATGGGTGCATCATATCAAGAAGGGTGTGTACACCCCCCTTAGCCATGTTATGCTGTGATGGTTGTTAGTGTAAGAGTATTAGATTGGTCATACATGGTCCGCTGCTGTTGAGAGCTGTAAATCAGACATCAGGCATTCACAAATGACATCTGTCTACATATCATCCCAGGTAGTTGTTGCTGAAACACATAGGGGCTGTGAGCATTAAAGCTGACATAACTGACAAAGTACTACACATTCCACAATGGGTTGTACACCTGTGAAGTGTGGTGCACAGTACATGGCAGGGTGCAGAACAGGTGCACAGCAATACTGTGTACATGGGTGCAGTGGTATCCAGGGGAAGGGGCATCACTTAATGACAAAGCACATGCATCACACACATGTATACTGTTACTAGCATGGCTTGTCTATAGCTGCACTGCATGCTGTTGTGTACCATATGTTTTGCATGTTGACAGATAGGTAACAAGAGGACTGTGTGTACTATCATTGTGCAACCTCACCTGTGTGTGTGTGTGCATGTGTGTGTGTGTGTGTGTGTGTGTGTGTGTGTGTGTGTGTGTGTGTGTGTGTGTATGTGTGCACGTCCTGGTGGTTAGTTAGTTTGTCTGTAGGGTCACTCAGGTGAAGTGGAGGGAGGTTGATGCATGTAGGATGTGTGTGTGCATGTGTGTGTGTTTGTGTGGGTGGCCATGTATGCACATGTGCGATTGTGAGGTATTTATACAGCAGTACCTCCTTTTGGGGCCATGCAGTACATGTACATGGACTGCCACATTACACACCAGGAATACTTGTCATGAATGTAATCAAAGAACAACTGATAGTATAATAAGGTCTGTAGCATGGAACAGGTATTGAAAGGGAAGGTAGACACCAGGTATACCCTTAATATCACATTCAGCAGAGAAGTGACCTGCAACCCACGTATGCAGCACTACAGATGCATTGGGGAAGTACTAATCAACACCAGGGAGTGTATCCATAAATTACAGTTGTCACATGATAGGCTGATTGAGCAGCATATCTGGCATGTAAAGAGCAATACATACACATAACACACCAGTGTGTGATATTATGTAGTGAACATAGTAGCCCACACATATAGGGGCCATGCTCATGATGTCCGGACATGTGCAGGATGAACACTGAATGACAGCAGTGAGGCCATCTAACATCGCTACACACAGGTCAGGCAGGTAATGTAGTAACAGCTCTTGTGCTCACTTGTCTATGCATTTAGAGGACTGATATGTTAATGAGTGGTATCAATGTGTGTATGTTACCAAGTGTGATGCAGGATGGGGAACACATGGAAATATATGTGAGACTGTCTGTAAAGTCATGGACAGGTAGGTATTACAGTGGTGTGAGTGAGTGTGTGTGTGTGTGTGTGTGTGTGTGTGTGTGTGTGTGTGTGTGTGTGTGTACTGTTAGGCAATACTGTACAGGTTTTAAAGTGTGTGTATTGTTTTCCCCCACAGGTGGCGAGGTGGATCAGGGTCCCTACTGCATGCAATCTGATGTTGGTGTCCATACTGACACCGAAGATGATGATAGTACTGTTGAGGCGCAGGTGGGGTTGTCAAGGGCCGAAATAGTGCCATCATTTGACATCCCTCTTTTAATCACCCCACCCCTGCACACAGTTTCAGTGCCTATACATACCCCATCACCAGAGGCCATAGCGGAGGGACAGCTGGCGTTTGGTGGCTGTGCACAGGGAAGTGTGGCAACCATGCCTACTGTGTCTGGTCGCAGCAAACATAGCCAGATGTCCGGCAGAGCACCACATAGGCAGATGTCCCAGGGTGCTCATGGTAGGGTCACTGGACATTATGCCCCTGTTAGATGCAACATAGCTGGTACCAGCAGGTGCATGTTTCAGGCTGTCAGGGAGGTGCAGGCATGCATAGAACATTACAACAGACAGGGCCTGAGGCCACAGAGGGCATCTCACATCTGCAAGAGACAATGCCTGTGAACTAGTAGGTGCCATCCGTGCGTTAACTGAGTTCATGGATAGATGGTCAGGTGAGATGATGGCCCTCATTGACCATGGTCTGTCCGTGCTTGAACATGTGGTGGAAGTGCAGTGACGGCTGCATGGACATAGGCCAGCAACACCAACAGCTGGCAGTCAACGTGGACATTCTAGGATACCAAGGGGGTCCCCATAGTGGCAGTGCCAGCCCTGGCAGTGCGGGGGGGCTGCTGTCCACACCACACCAAAACAGGCAATGTGCACATGGTCCTGGCCATTCCCAGAAGGGGTGTGGTACCAGCGGACATTTGTCATCAGAAGGTGAGAGTAGCACATTGAGACCTGTACCTGGATGTGCCCATGGAACCTCTGGCAGGCAAAGTTCACGTGTCCATGGCCGGAGGCAGTGAACTGCACACCCTGCCAGGTATGGTCTGCAGCTGTCCATAAACACCTGTGTAGGGCAGCCACATGGCAGAACTGTGTGCATGCATACCCACATACTATACAAACACACCTAGGGCAACCCCATACCTACACACACCACAGCACCATGCCCAGCTCACCACAGTACATCCCTCACCCACACACATGGTGTCAAATGTATGGCCCACCCTCGGCCTCTGGCAAATCAACATCACACCCTGTACATATGATGATACCTGTGCCACATCCCTGTCATCTATACCATCTATGCAGGGACAGGCTAATATGGTTCTGATGCACATGGTGACTGTACTACAGTGTACCACAGTACTGCAGTGTAACATGTTGCAAGGAGTAAAGTGTAATGCATATAAGGCAGATAGTGTAGCCATCCAGCAATGATGCATTATAGCTGTTAGTAACAATGGTTGGTTGTGGTCTCTATAATGTCATCCATTTGTTTTGTAGGTGTACATGTGTCAGCACAAGGATGCCCTGTGCATATGATGATACCTGTGCTACATCCCTGTCATCCATACCATCAATGCAGGGACAGGCTAATATGGTTCTGATGCACACAGTGACTGTACTACAGTGTACCACAGTATTGCAGTCTAACATGTTGTAAGGAGTAAAGTGTAATGCATATATGGCAGGTAGTATAGCCATCCAGCAATGATGCATTATAGTTGTTAGTAACACTGGTTGGTGGTGGTCTCCATAATGTTATCCATTTGTGTTGTAGGTGCACATGTGTCAGCACGAGAATGGTCTGCAGTCATATTTCACAATGGGGTATGGCACTGTGGTGACATCATGACTGTGACATATCTGGGGTACAGTTGAATATATGTCAAGGGTTACTAAAATGGTTATTGCCTGTGCCACATGGACAGGTGACCTGCTGAGGCATGTGTACCCTGCAACCTGATGTAGACCCATCCACATACACGCACACTGTTACTTGGCAACACTGGGACTAGACCCATGCCTAGCTATGTAGTGATACTGAAGTGTGTGACATTTAGGGTGAGGTGTGTCCCAGCTTACATGTTGCATGCAGAACATCCCCAGACATGTACAGTATGCTAATGGGGGATGTAATGGGTGTATATGGACAACATGTAGTGTGACATACCTTCATACACACATTAACAGACAGATAACAGGCAGACACACATCTGAGATATGAGGGCCTGTCACTGCTAACTTACTTGATTGTGTGTCCAATATGTTTCAAGTGGGCTGCACACAGCACATGCATAACTGGCCTGGATTGTGATGTCAGTTACCTGTATGGTTGCTGGTGACAGTGGTAACCATAATGTGGTACATGGAACATATACTGGGTGTAACTTGGTGTAATGACAGTGTACACAGCACCCACATCCCCTAGTGGATATTGTACTCCCTGAAACCCATGATGGCACTCTGCCATATCCACCATCACACATTGGCCGCAACTGCAATACAAACCATAGTATACCCCAACAGTGGTACTACAGGGATATGTTTTCTAATGCATATGTCACATGCGTAGTAGGGTTTTGCATTGTCATACCTCACCTATGGGCAGCAGCACATGCACAACTACACACACATGCCAGAACACAATGGGTATCCCATGCCTATCAACCCATTTGTAAAACACTGTTGGGCTGGTACTGCAAGACTCGTGTAGCCCATATAGGGAGGAGCTTAACAGGGTACATGTAATGTCCCATACAGCAGCAGCCAGAACCGACTATGGCAATGGGTGTTGCGTTGGTTGTGAAGGCCCTCATGGAATTCCCAAGTACAGGTATGCTAACACACAGACACTTCTATACTCAGTCATACACATGTACACATGTGTCAGTACTGGGGTATATCGCTGCAGGTGGTCATAGCTGTGTAACTAGCTATTATTCAAAGAAAGATGGGTTGTGTAGGGGTTGTGTGTACAGTGGTATCCTACTACCTGCCAGGTGGCAGCAGGCAATCTATTGACAGACACTACTGTGGTGACCCTCAGGGTGAGAATGACATGCATCAGCCAATCCTTCAGGTGCCTCCTGCACATGGCCACTGAGGTGATCAAGTTGACATGTATGCAACATGCATTACAACACATGGTTAGTGTCTGTGATGAAGACCTGTACCCAAGCATGTTCTGTTGACTGTGGTAGTGTATTAGAGGTACCCGTGGCATGTGGTGCATACAGGGTGACATCTCCTACATGTGCCATTTCTTAGACAGCTGGGCAGACATGTCAGTGTCAATCAAGCTTAGGTTGCCTGTACATATCCCAGCTGGATACCTGCCATCTGCACATCTGTACAGGGACTGACAGTCATCAGCTTGGCAAGTAGCTATGCAGTAGGAGGAGTGTGTTGACAGATAAACGTTTGACAACAATATGTATGCCACAACTACATGTCAGAAGCCCTCACTAACCTGTGCTGTACAGACGGCAGTCTACAGTTACATTCCACATTTCGGATCATTACCCAATATTGTGACACAGCTCACACACCAGGGATACAACAGGGAGGCCTCAGTGTCCAGCTATGCCTGCAGGTGTGCCTATTGTCAGTACTACATTTAGCATTCTGCACTTGTCTGGGTAAGCACTGTCAACAGTAGTACTGCCATGATACACTACATGACAGCATGACAGGACATACACTGGCCTAATACCTCTGTACAGGCCTCATATACATCTCTGTTCCACACATGATACTCACACCCCTTGCTACTGTAATGACAGCTCATAGGCGCATATATTGTACATGGCATTACATACACATATTACAGATGTCAGTACCCTGCTATGTTATCAGACTGGGTAGTGTGCATGGTTACAAGGGCTAAGCCTAGCTTAGCAAGTATCAACATTGCTGTAATATAACAGCTTAGTTGAATTGCACACTGGTAAGTGAAGCCTACACTGTTTAAGCACCTGTATGTTTACCCATAGCTTAGCACCACTTAGCTTCACGCAAACGCACTTAAAGCTGCTCAAAACTGGCTTAACCACTCTGTATCTGACCGCCCTTGTTCTGCCCAGCAACAAAATGAACAGCCCTTACAGGTCTTAAACCCAGGACCCTGTACACAAAAGTCACAACATGTAACCACTACTCCATGACCACTGTGAAGATAGCTATTGTTTTACCAATATAGCTATTAATACACATAATAACTAGTATTGAACAATTGCCTTTACTTCCTAAATTGTGTAATCCTTGTTATTAATATGACTGTCGCATCACATATGTTGTTTTATCATAATGTACACATAGCAGATACATACTGTGAGATACATCTGGGAGGGTATAAACAACCGAGAGGTTTACACATGACAGGAATATGGTTATATACATATAATAGGTCTATATATGTCGACATGTACATACACATGTATACCCATACATATGTTTGTATACACATCTGTATAGTGCAACATATATATGGCCATGTGTACATCTCTTTGTATGTACACATACACACACACACACACATATATATATATATATATATATATATATATATATATATATATATATATATGCACATCCTATGTGTACAGATATGCCTAGTTATGTTGGTATATATGTAGATATCTATCACTATATGTGCATACATATCTATTCTGATATACCTACTAGTGTCAATATATATCTAGATATCCATACATATATGTGCATATGTATCTCTATCTGTATATGTATAGACATATATTGCTCTGTATATGTATATATCTGAGTGTTTATATGTATATCTATATACATAGACATATCCATCTATGTATGTTGATATGTATATGTGTATATATCTATATAGATATCTGGATAATTATATATACATATATGTCCACTATATGTCCTGAACATGGAGTGGAGCCCTACCTCAGCCCCTATAGTCCCAACTTCGTAGTGCAGGGGGATGTCAGGTATGTTTTGCAGGTATATTTGTAGACTATTGCTACTGTAATAGGGGATGTCTTTTTTAAACCTAACAATAACTTGTCAACTGAAGGAAGTAATACTTCTAATGCCAATATTGAAGCTACTGAGGTGGTTAATCTTGAATAAGAAAATTTGAGACGGAGTGAGCGGATCCGCAATAATAATAATAATCATGTGGGTACTAACCAGTACAATTCTCATACAGGTGCTAATAATCCAAATTTTCAGATGTCTACACAAACTGGTACTATTCCAAAGAGACAATACAACCAAAATCGGAAGGACAAACAGCGCAACAACAGGCGCAGGAGATAGTACAGAGTGGAGATAATACTGTCATCATTTTGAAAAATTCTTTAGGTGACTTTAATATTTTTAACTATTCATCGGTCACCATTGAACCTATTCTTATTGACTTTTTGGCTAAAGGAAACACCTTTGTGCCTAGTAGACATCTTGACATGGTTCATTCAATCTTGAATTTAAAGCATTTTGTTAGAAAGCTTAACCTTGCTATTTTATTTGGTAATATTATAGATAATAGCCAGACTTTTAGAGTCCCGAGTACATTTAATCCCCCACTCCACGCAGTACTCAATATTTTTGAGAGTGTATGCGAATTAGATTTGAGACACATTACTGATACCATATGGCATAAGAGTACTGGAAGATTTAAAAATAGTAATGTCACACATGATGAGATGGTAGTTTTAAAATTTTTGCGTTCTCTCCAATTACGAGTGGTTAAACCTGACAAAGGAGGTGGGTTGTACATTTTCGACTTCCCTGATTACAGTATTAGGATGGGGAAGCTGTTAAACTGTGAGACTTATGTTAGAGTATCACTGAATGAAGTTAATGTTGCTTATGGCCGCATTAAAGGTTACTTTAATGACCTTTTTATCGAGGCCATTATTGACAATGGCATCCTTAATTATATGACAGTTCTATGGCCTAGAATTTCAGTTATGTTTGGTACCCCTAAGGTGCACAAAAACCTACTCAACCCCCCCCCCATGAGACCTTTGATAGATGGGAGGGGTTCTATAACATATCCATGCTCAAAGGTCGTAGATTCCATTTTGCAAAAATATTTGAAATCTGAAACGCAAGTGTGTAAAGATTCTTGGTAATTTTTGCAAAAGATTAATTATCTTGTGTTTGATATGGATAACAATTTTTTGACTATTGATGTCAAGGAACTTTATACCTCTATTCCCCACCTAGAAGGTGTTGAGTGGGTAAGCTTAATGCTTACAGCCAAGGGGGCACTAACAAGGGAGATATATCTGATTGAGACACTTTTGGATATTATTCTAATGAATAACTATTTCATCTTTAACAAGAAGTTTTATCTCCATAACCAAGGAGTGGCGATGGGTTTGCCATGTGGAGCAAGTTTTGCTAATCTAGTAATGGCATATTGGGAAAAAGAATTCATCTTCAATAATTCCCACCACATGGCGAGCCTCATTTTTTACACACGCTTTCTGGATGATATATTTATAGTGTTTAGGGGTGATAGAAACCAGGCAAACATGTTTGTTAACTACTTGAACAATACGACTGAATTTTCTGAGTTTACGTTCAACTTTGACCACAGCACTATTGACTACTTAGATATCAGACTAACCAAAGATATAGAACATAATAGATATGTGTCAGAAATGTTTAGAAAAGTTACATACTGCAATTCATTTCTTCATTTTTCTAGCTGCCACCCTTTTTCACAAAAAATGTTCTAAGTTAAAGGGCAGTTAATTAGAGTGGCTAAAATGGTTACTTTGGATGATGATTTCATTGATGAATGTAATTTTTTAAGGGGAATGTTCCAACAGTGAGGGTACCCTGTTAGAATATAAATACACTTATTGATGATGTTAATCAAAAAGATGAAATGGATTTATTAAGCCCATTTTGAGTGTACTCGCTGTATCGAACGTGATGGAGATGAGTAATACTAGTTTGGATATTATTAATGTATGTCTACCTCTAGTGTCACCTTCCTTAAATTCCAACTTTAGAAGTAGTTTTATAACTACATTTAGTAGTGATAGTGAAGTGGTAAGGTTGATACTATACAAAAATTGGGAGTTTATTAACAACGATAAATACTTAGTAGAAAAACTAGGTTGTAGTCCCAGAATAGTATTTCGAAAGGGTCTGAACCTTAAAAACCTTCCTGAAAGAAATATAAGTATACCCACAGCTAGATTTGCAGGTATGTCTACTTGTGACATGTGCAGAATGTGCAAATATATAGATACTGGCAAAACTTTTACCATTAGAGGGAAGAAATACGAGATGAAGTCAAAACTCAATTGTAATTCGAAATTAGTGGTGTATATTGCCTTTTGCACATCCTGCACTGCTTACTATATAGGTAAAACGGAATGCAGACTCCGTGATCGAGTCTATGAGCACATTAATGCAATTAATAAGAATAAGGGTGATAACTCTCTAGCTAAACATTCTTGCTTCAATGTAGGCCATACGTTTTTATTTAAGGCAATTGATCAGATACATCAGGATAGTCCTGCTCATTTGTTATTAGAAGAACGTGAACTAGTATGGCAGTTAAGGCTGAATGCTTTTACTAGTCCAGAGCTCAATGAGGCTTGTAATATGTATACTGGTGTTATTTATAGTTTATTCTAGCTACAAATGATGGATATTCACAAGTATCAACATTCATTATGGTTAGTACTTGGTTTATATATTTCTCTGTTTGATACATTGTTTTTTAACGTGAGATATTTTTTAAATAGGTGGGTTTGTCTTGGTTTGATACATTACAATCTAACATGTGACGTCTTATTGTGTGACATTTTACTATTTAAGAAAGGACTTGTTAGTGTTCTTTTTTATCTGAAGAAGTTGCTGTATGGTCAGCGACGAAAAGCTTCAAAATATGTATTAAAACATATAGGACAGCCGGTACCTGTCAAATCTTTGAACGCTCAAAATTTCAAACGTTACATGGTCGAGACCAAATGTTCAAAATTTTGAGTGCTCGAAGACAGACTTTCAACGGCACCGTACTGTGCAGATAGGGAGAATTTCCCTTTTCTGCAATGAAGTGCAGTCTCGGAGTTGGTATTTTTAAGTAGGGGGTGTGTGGGGGGTGTTAAAGTGTTTTTTTATGTGTTTTTTTTTTTTTTTTTTTTTATGTTCGAACATCCTGATGTCAAACATTTGGTCTTGACCATGTAATGTTTGACATTTTGGATGTTTGAACATTTAACATTGACCCGGACAACCATATCCACACACACCCTGTTAACCCAACATTACTTCAAATGCAGTATAGCAGCACTTACAGTCTGTAGTCAGGTCAGGCACATCCCCCTCATGTGTGTTGTCCTATTTCCACAGTGCATGTTGTTAGAGGTAATTCCCCAATCCATCTGTAATGCTGTTTGCCAAACAACAGATCGAGTTTCTGCTCACAGTGAATGAAAAGACCCAACACCAACATGATGTTCCTAAATACTGGAGTGTGTTTCCATGCAATTGGCTATGGGAATGTTACCACAGCTGTTCCACATGCAATCAGCTAGAGGAGGGCTGCAATTCATGCAGAGGCCATCAGCTGATCATGAGCATCACTTAAAATACACATGCTGCTGCCTAAGCAAAGGAGGAGTAACTGTCCACATCCACCAGAGAGGGAGTGAGAGAGACAGACAGAGGCAATGATAAGTCAGGGAGGAGTGGGAGAGTAAAACATAAGCATGTTTGTGTCACACACCTGCCAGTACAGGGTTTCAAACCTCTGATGACTATGTAGTGCTTTCATATGTCTATGCAGTTATTGGATGCACCACATATGTTACATGTTGAGGAGCCTTTCAAATGTATATGTGATGGTGAGTGACATCTGCAACAGTAATATGGTAGCTATACGGTAGGTGTAGTACACATGCCTGTCCACATGAACAGGTGTCAGCTTCAACACAGCCAGACTCTCACAGGGATGCATACACATTGACACACATGGCAGAGCCAGGAATACAACTCATCACTAGCGAGATTGCCACAACACAGTACTGTACAGGTATGACATGCACCACAGGGGTCATATGGAGGTTATATGGGCAAAGGGTATGTGGAGGTGTCTGACATTAGACAGTATGCTTCAGTATGCCAATGGGGGTTGTAGTGAGTGTGAATGTCATCAAAGGCATCATACAACACACAGAAGAACTTGAACTGGCCTGGCAAATTAGATTAAATGCTTATAAATTTCCAGGTCTTAATGACATTTGCTCAATCAGCTGTATTTTAAAATGCAAGAGTTTAGTGAGATGATGTAATGTAGGGATGAAATAATACCTTTAAATTAATTAAATGGTTTAGTATAAGGCTTCACCACATTAAACAAAACAGGAGCATTTCACTTTTTTATATTCTATCCTTCCACTCACCGATATGGTGTTAAATTTGACTAACACTGCTATGTCAAATGAAGAGTGACAACAATACTGTTCAAACAGCAGTTTACGTAAGCTGATCAAAAGTCAAGAATAAACTCTATAACATTTCATAGTTTACATGAGTGTGGTTATAAGTTTTTAAAGTATAAATGATATATTTGTTTAAATGCATATTTTTAATAATGTTTAAGCAGTCTTTTTGGGTTTTAAATTGTGTTGTGATTCGTCACTTTAGTATGCCACTTCCATTGTAATATATAAATGTCACGAGAGTTGTTTTGGATTTACGTCTGAAGAAGTTTGCCTTTGGTGCAAATGAAAAGCACTTTAAGTTAGTAAAAGATAATAAATTACAAGGACTTGTCTACTGAGCAGTGCCTGTTTTTTGTTTATCATACAACACACACACACACAGACACAGAGTGCCAATACTGACATGCATGGGTGCATTGCTTCACGGGCATGTAGTGGTCGACTGTGCCAGATGGCTATAGAAGGCTAGGTGATGGGCATACCTTGGCATCAGGCCACATGACAATGATCTGCAGTGTGGCTTAGGGGCGTAGTGTCTGGATTTGCCCACACAGGCGGTGGGTATTGTATTCACCATCCAGTCACCTGTGTGTGGCCAATGCTGTGCATTGCTTGCCATGTATGTGTTCCTTAGTCCATGACATGGACTGTGTCTGGGATGTGTGCACCTCCCACATGCATGTACAGTGACATGTGGAACTGTACCTGGGGTGTCTGGCCCATGTTGTGTACACAGATTGTTATCATCAGATGTGCCAGTCCTGGTCTCATGTGGAGGGAGCTGTTAGTAGACAGCAGGTTGACCCTGCACCTACATTGATAGCATGATACCGGTATTCCCTGGTGTCAGTGGCATCTGTCCATACAGAGCATGTTTTTTAGGCATGTTATGTCCTTTGTGGGTCACATTTGATGGCACCACAGGTGTTGCAGGTGTCCAGCGGGGAACATAGGGAAGGTGCACTGTCGGCATGTATGTGCCTATTGGACTGATGGACAAGGTGCCATGTCCTCTGTATCCCACTGCAATCATACCATGGTTGCTCTCAGTGGGCAATATGCAGGGTACTACCAACATAGCGGCTGTTGCCTATGCAAGTGTGTGTGTGTGTGTGTGTGTGTGTGTGTGTGTGTGTGTGTGTGTGTGTGTGAGACATGGGTTGAGAGTGTTCTCTGGGTAATACAAAGTTTGCTAACTTTGTTCGCCTGGCCTTGATGTCACATGTAGGGATATGGATTTGCACCTCAGCCTCTTGGCTATTTCACATCTGTTATCCCTATACAGTGGACTTTGTGATATATACTAGGGTCACCATATCAGGAATTTGCATAACCAATGCCACAGTGAGTCCAGTTGTTACACACTCACACCTACCTCCACACAGGATATGAATGACAAACACACACACACACACACACACACACACACACACACACACACACACACACACACACACATACACCTGTCATGTCTGGGATTAGAACTCCTACCAAACTAGTTTGTTATACTACAGCACTACGCAGTTATAGGACGTGCCATGGAGATTACTAGAGTACTCCTTCCCCAAAGGTGTATTTCACAGTGAATGACATCAGCAGGATTGCCAAAGTAGGGCATATGAATTGTAGTGAGTGTGACTAGCCTAAAATATATTGCTCCCTACACAGACATAGAAACACACACAAAAACATCCACAACTGCCATGTGTGGGAATAAAACCGATACCAGAGTTCTATATCACATTTAGCTGTTATAGGACATGCCACAGGGATCACTAGAGTACATTTTCCCCAAAGGTGTATTTCACAGTGTATGACATCAGCAGGATTGCCAAAGTAGGCCATATGAATTGTAGTGAGTGTGACTAGCCTAAAATGCATTGCCCCTACACTGACATAGAAACACACACAAAAACATCCACAACTGCCATGTGTGTGAATAAACCCCCCCACCAGAGTTCTATATCACACTACAGCATTAAACTGTTATAGGGCACACCACAGGGATTACTAGAGTACTTTTTCTCCAAAGGTGTATTTCACAGTTAATGACATCAGCAGGATTGCCAAAGTAGGGCATTTGAATTGTAGTGAGAGTGTAACTAGCCTAAAATGCATTGCTCCATACACAGATAGACACACACACACACACACACACACACACACACACACACACACACACACACACACACACACACACACAGAGTTGCCATGTCTGGCATTAGAACTCCTACCTAACTAGTTTGCCACACTACAGTAGTACACAGTTATGGGACGTGCCACAGAGATTACTGGGCTGCACCTTTCACAAAGGTGTATTTCACAGTGAATGACATCATCAGCCTTGCCAAACTAGGGCATTTAAATTGCAGTGCATGTGACTAGCCTGAAAAGCATTGCTCTCTACACAGACAGAGACGCACACACAAACACACAAAGTTGCTATGTCCAGGATTAGAACTCCTATCAAACTAGTTAATCACACTACATAAGTACACAGTTATGGAGTGCACCACAGGATTACTGGGCTACAGCTTTCTGAAAGGAGTATTTCACAGTGAATGACATCAGCAGCCTTGCCAAAGTAGGGCATTTTAATTGCAGTGAGTGTGACTAGCCTAAAAAGCATTGCTCTCTACACAAACAGAAACACACACATGCACACACACACTTACCATGTCCAGGATTACAACTCCTAACTAACTAGTTAATCACACTAGAGCAGTACAGAGTTATGGGACATGCCACAACAATTACTGGGCTGCACCTTCCCCAAAGGTGTATTTCACAGTGAATGACATCAGCAGCCTTGCCAAAGTAGGGCATTTGAATTGTAGTGCATGTGACTAGCCTAAAAAGCATTGCTCTCTACACAGACAGAGACACACACACAAACACATACACAGTTGCCATATCTGGGATTAGAACTTCTCCCTAACTAGTTTATCATACTACAGCAGTACGCACTTATAGAATGCACCACAGAGATTACTGGGCTAAACTTTCCCAAAGGTGTATTTCAAAGTGGATGACCTCAGCAGGCTTGTCATAGTAGGACTATGAGGAGGGCAGTGTGTATGCATGGGCAACAACCCATTCATCTTGAGGTTGACACACCACATGCGGGCACATGCAGGGTTATATTCCACAGTTAAGTGTATACAGTTGATAGATGACTACTTCATTGTACAGTCATATTGCACAGCTAGCACTTGCACCACATAGTCTGTAATGCTGATGGATGCCGGTGACTAATGTCTACAGTGAGTGACATTTACACATCATGTGGTTGTAGCCATTTGGCTGTGTGCTGGGTGGGACAGGCCTCATAATGGATGGCTCCTTGTCACAGTCACTCTCTTCCACACATCTATGTACATCTACTTTTGGCTTATCATAGTGTGTTTCCTTGGATGTGTGCCTGTATTCCTTTCCACTATGTGTGCAAGGCATAACTGGTGCATACTGAGGAATGTATGCACTAACATCTGCAAATGCCAGATATGTATGGTCCACTGTTGTTTGCAGACTTGGGCTTCATTTGTTTAAGTGTGTGAGCATGCCCAGTATGCCCTTCTGTATTGAATGTGTGGATCGTTTCCAGGTAGTTTGTACTACAGTGCAGACCTTTGTATTGTACACCTACAGGTAGCAAACTGTTCCTGCAGGGTATCTGTTGATCATTTTGCAATATGGGGACAAACTGTGCAGGGGATAGTGTGCACTGTAGATTGTGTCTATGCTGCTTCAGTTGCATGGTACTGCTGTTAGCAGGGATATCCAGACATGTGTACTGTTATTCACTGTGATGTTTTCAGTCCTCATGTACTATCAGATGGACATTCTTGCTCACAGTGATGTCTTGAGGGACAAGGGTGACTGCAGCTGTGTCCAGTATTGTGGGCAGACACTTACATATTTATGGTAAGTTATGCCATTCTGGAGGGGGAGCTGCAGACACTTGCTGCTGGGTCTGTGTAACCAGTTCAGCACCTTGGTACAGGGTTGGCAGAGGATCCCAAACTTGTACATCCATTGACATGACAGTATGGCCTTATCTTGCTGCGGCAATGCCTCACAACTGTACATATTTGCACAGGTTACCCAGAGGCAGGGGCCATGGGTCAGGACATTACTCCTATTGTGGTGTATGGGCAGGTGTGTAGCCACCCATTTATGTGTTTGCAGCCAGGGATAGTGTGTGCACACAGCTTGGTGCTGGATCCTGCACATTCCATGCTGCCCATGCTCCCACCCCTGCTCTGTTATTCTAACCTCTTCCATACATTATGCATACATTCTCTGATACTTTCCCTAAGGATATCACCACATCACAGGTGTGTGTTAGTGTTGGTCCACCATTCATGCAGTGGGACATGGTGTACATGTTACTGTGGTTTATCCACATGGCCTTGCATATGGCTTATGTAGAGTGTGTTATTTTGTTATTTGGGTGTCCATGACATAACATGCATTGGCAGTACATGTGAGACACAGGCCTTTGGCAGGGTCCTGTGGGCCATTAGGTGTTGCTGCGGGTCAGATGTGGCAGGCCATTGCATTCTGTCAGTCCTATAGTCTCAGACCACCATACAGTATATTCCCCTGGGGTGACAGGGTAGGTGTGATAGGTGTTCATGCCAATACCTTCTATCAGTCTTGATCAGGTGGTGTGGATGCTGGCAGGGTGCTACCTACAGATAGGGACACATCTGCATGGGACACCTGCACTGCATGCTGCATTTTTCCACTATTGCTCTATATAGGTGGGGTCATATTGTACCCATTCCCCACAGCAGGGATATGACCAGAGAAGTACCTGTGGGTGGTGTTTGCATGAGCTGGGTGCATGTGTGCTATGGACACTACTTGCATCTGACACACAGATATGCATGGAGCATTCCAGTTATGCTGGCATGTGCAGGTACATCAGCTGTTTCCCAATACATCAGTCCTACCTCCTTTGTGATCTGCAAGTGTTCGGGAAGACATCACCGGTATCCCCTACTTACAGGACCAGTTAATGTGATGCATACCTGTATGTACAATTCTGAGGGTGTCTCCATTTCACAGTGACACAATATATACTGTATGTCTGGGGTACTTTCCCCTGTATACTGCTTGTATATCTAGCCTAACAGCCATGCCATGTCAATCTTTCAGATGGTGACACATATTACCACCATACATTTACAATGTCTTACTGCTACCATGTGTTATACTGGTGGGAATTGTCTTTGGCACTGCAGTTGTGAGGGCTTGTCCCTGTCATCAGCAGTAGTGAGCAATGGCCACCAGGTCTTACCTCAACATGCATACATACTGACCACTCTCACACAATATGAAACACACACCAACCTAACCCACACAGACCTGCATATTGTGCAAATGCTACAACCTATCCTGCTACCTTGGCCAACTCTGGGCATCGGTGCTCCACTGGTATTATACCTACACATACATGTTACTACATTTCTACACAGGGTTGTGGGGGGCACACATGACTGTTACGATGTGTGTATATTGTATTGGGGGCACACGAGACCATTACTACATTTCTAAATAGGTTTGGGGGCACACCTAAATGTCACTACATGTCTAGGTTGGGTTAGAGGGAGCACACCTGACTGTGTGTACATTCCTACACAGGACTGGGAGAGGGGGGCACACCTGACTGTTACTACATGTCTATGCAGGATTGGGGGAGGGGGCACACCTGCCTGTTTCTACATGTCTACATAGGAGTGGGGGGGCACACCTGACTCTTACTACATTTCTACATAGGATTATGGGGGGGGCACCTGACTGTTTCTATATTTCTACACAGGATTGTGGTGGGGGCACACCTGACTGTTACTACATTTCTACGCTGAATTGGGGGAAGAGGCACACGTAACTGTTTCTATATGTCTACATAGGAGTGGGGGGGCACACCTGACTGTTTCTACATTTCTACATAGGCTGGGGGGGGGACACCTGGCACTTGTACACATTTGCTATGACTGTACTGGTATGACAGGTACTCCATTTAATTCTGTATTCTAACCTATCATGCTGACTAGAGGCAAATCAGTGTACTACAGGTCTTAACTTTGGTTAACCTACATATTAGTGTCTGACTTCCTACCCTTCAGAACTAACATCCCACTGCCTGACCTGCTGTAGTCTGTCTGTGGCGTGAGGGGGGGAGGTTACCCATAGGTATCATCATAGGCCATAGCACAGCCTCTGTTTGTGCTTGTCTACACTTGTCCTGCTGGCTGAAACTGTTGTTGGGTATGTGAACCTCCCAGACTGGCATGTGTGAGTCATATGGACACACATGTCACCCAGCACATTTCCTGCAGTGGATTTTTTCACCCTGTGTAGTGCTGGCTACTATGGTGACTCCAGTATCTGTTACAGATCTCATGGTGCCAATATGGGTGTCTACTATCTACTGGCATACCATTCAGCCACCCAATTCTCTTGCATGTTTACATCCATACCATAGATACAGGTAACGACACATTGTAATCCATTCTGCAATTGGTAGGTTAATTGACTTACCTTGTGGGTGTGCCAGTATTGAGGATGGTGCTGGAGGGCTGCCTATGTCGGATGCACATAGTACACTCCCTATACATGGTTGAGCACAGGTAGTGTCATGTTTGGCATCCCTTTTACTGTATGTGCATGTCAGAGAGGTGTCATTCCCTGGGTCCCTACAGTGTCAGTGTATGTGCTATGCGTTGCCTCTTTGCCAAGGCCAGGGCATACTGGGCATGCTTCCATCTGCCTTCTGGTGCAGGTTCAGGTTGTTCCTCCTCTGAGTCACTCTGTGTCTTTGCAGGCCTTGGCATTGGTGCGGGGCTGTGTGGCCCTGTCCAATGCTGTTCCTGCTGCAGCTGTTTTTGCAGGATCAGATTGTGTAGCATGGTACATATCATAACAATTTGAGTACATGTAGCTGGTGAGTACTGCAAGGCTCCACCAGATGTGTCCAGACACCGGAACCGTGACTTGAGATTCCCAAACACACAGTCTATTATAAGTCTAGTCTGTGCATGTGCCTCATTATGGCATTCTTGTTTGGGTGTGTGTGCATTTTTGATGGGTGTCATCAGCCATGGCTCCATTGCATAACCAGCATCCCCCACTAGGTGGCCGTAAGGGATGTCCTCATTGGCAAATCTTTGGTACAGCTGTGTCAGATGCCAGATGAGGGAATCGTGATAGCTTCCAGAGCAGCCAGCACACACATTCATTATAATGCCCTGGGCATCGCACACAACCTGGAAGTTGAAGAAGGGGAAGCCCTTACGGTTGATGTAGACCTTACCCTGATCACTGGGTGGTGGTTTGATGCATATGTGCATGCAGTCTATAGCACCCACTACCGCAACATATTCTGCTATTTGGTGGAAGAGACGCATATTTCTGGCCAACACCTCACAGGTGTTGAGGAAATATTCATGCTCACTTTCATGTGCTGACATGGCATCCGGGAACTGGTGGAATACTCTGGATGCTGATGCCTGTGAGATCTCCATGATGTCCCCAGTTGAGCTTTGGGAGGTACCTGTGGCTAGTATTCCTAGGCCTACACATACCTTGGTATCCACTGGGATGGGTTCCCCCTCTGTTAATTTGGTGTGTGAGGCGTGGCCGGCACAGCTCAACAATTTGCTGAAGGAGGTCCCTGTCCACCCTATAGTGCTCCACTATCTCCAGCTCATGTAGCTCCTGGTAGGTTACCCTGGGTCTGTACACTCTTCTCTGTCTCCTCACTGTGGATTGGTCGACAGCATTCACATCCTCACCACCCTCAGCCTCTTCCACATGTTGTTGTATGATGCCTGCTGCAGCCCCTATCATTTTGTTGTTTTGTTTGTTAAAAGTTCCCTGCTTGTATACACTGGTGGTGTAGAGTATGGGAAAAACCAAAGGGGAAGGTGTTTGTATATTTTATAGTAGTGTTCTGGGCTGGGCTGGTCTGCTGCCTGTGTAATTGGCTGATTCTGATACATTTCACCTGCCAGCTATGCTAGTTCTCCTAGATTACCTTTCTACTGCAGTTTTCTCTTCCCATTGCCTTCCTGTTTAAGCCCAGGGGTGTGCCGTGCAAACACAGTGCTCAGATGTGCACAGAGCTGTTATTTCCTGGTTTACCGCACACCCGCTTAGGCAATGTAAAGAGTGCTAGGCAGCCTCAGACACACCCCCTTGCCTAGCTGTGCTAAGCTAGGCGCAAACCTGAGCCACAGGGCTCCAATCCACTTACAGTATGCCTGACTCACCCCTCCTATGATGTCAGCTAACTCCTAGGCTTGCACCAAGCCATTCCTGCTCTTACACTGTTGGGAGCTGACTAGCATGCAGGGGAAATCTGGGATTCACTATCATTCCCCTCATTTGCATAGACTTGCCTGCTAATGCATAGTTACATGTCCCACACTGAGCCTCCCCCCTTAGCAACCATATTCACTGGCCATGTTGTCTTCTGCCTGCCATTGGGTATAATGGCAGAATAGTGATTTTAGTTAGAATGCTTATTGTAGGTTTATTTCATAGTTTCATAGTTTCATAGTTTAGTACTAGGCTATCCGCCCTAGGGCATTTATAAGCCTAGCCATAGTGTATGTGGCTTTCGCCACCCCATATAATGGTACAAAAGTATAGATTTAGTTTACTGTGCCTCTGTCTAGTAGTGACACAGAGATGACCCCCGGGGTAAACCTACGATCTCCCATCCACTCGTCAAGATTTCTCTTGAGCAGAGTCAGTGAGGGGCTCTGCCTAACATGAACTGGGATCCTGTTCCAGAGTGTGGGAAGCCTCTGAGTTATGAATCTGTCCCTCCAGCATGTCCCATTCATATTTTCCCCCCAATCCCATTTGCATGCTGCTGCCCTACACTTAAACAGCCGTGATCGGCTAAAAGAAAATAAATGTTGATTTTTTTTTTCAAGTGTTTTCAATGCCAATTGCCTTATCCTTTGCCACTGGCATGTTTTCTACATGATATTCACCCTTTATTTGGAGCTGTCATGGCTCTGTTTTGTAATTTGCAGATTACACTAGTCCTACACGGCTGGTTTCCAGTTTCCTGGATTGCAAATTCACCTCATTTGCATATATTTCTCCTGAAAATAGGGTAATTTGCATACAGGGGCTGAATCCGTGCAGGGCTAGTGCAGGAGCGCTCGTGCATGCCTCTACAGGTTATTCCTGGATCGCATGGCAGACATATTGCCTGCTGGAGCTCCTGCATGAATCCTGCATGCCATGCAAGGCTTGCAGAATCTGGGGGTATATTAGGTGATAATCTCCCTTGAAAAAGTACCCGAAATATCAGATGTTAGAGAAAGCAAGTGCAAGCATTTCCAAGGGAAAAGCTGCCATTTTGGAAAGAACATCAACATATCTGGGGTTATTCATAGGAATGTAATCTGTGTATCAGAGAGAGAGATTGATATGGCTTTATAAACTTTACTTTGTTTTATTTACTTTTCAGCCATGTTCACTAAACATGCATGCATTGTTTGGTGAGCATAGAGAAGATGGTGACTGTTTGCTTTTGTTTTTCTGTGTGCTTTACAGCACCTTGTTATGTTGCCATGAAGTGGCAGACTTGTTTTTACCAGGTGTTACCTGTACACTAAAACCCTGTTGGAAAACTTTTGTATTCCTGTAAGTTATTAAAAGTATGTTTCACTTGCTATCTAATGAAAAATAATGCATGCATAACAGTGGCGAAGGCAGAAGGTCACTGCTGACAAAATAGTGTTATCTACAGCTATTTGTGTATAATAAATCACTATTTTACTGTGGCATCATTTCACTATAAAATGCTTAAAGATGTGACATCAGGATAAACTATTTTGATAAATGTGAACATATACCTACTCATACCTTACTTACATCTCCTTACTCTCCCTTCTTCACTCACTTCCTTACTTCTATCAATTTCTCACTCCTGGCTTTCTCTCTACCATAAGCCTGCTTTTCTCTCCCTTTGTATTATAATTCCTGTTTGTATTATAGTAACTTGCCTGTAATTTCTCTATAAACTGGCTAAAATTTCCCTTAGTGTTAAATCTATTCTTTTTTAAACTTTATTTGTTTTTTATATTGTTTTTAAAAACTGTAACATTATTGTTCTTAAAATGCTTTGTAATATTTGAATATTTTCTCCCTGGGCCGCTTCTGAAAATGGGCTCCTATCCAGTTGGACTTTCCCATTAATAAAATATCAGTAAATATGTAAAGTGTTTTAGAGGTAATACAAAAAAGTGTAAGTCTATACAAAAAAAGTGTAAGTACAATAGACTATTATGCTACTATGTGCTATAACACACAGTAATTAAATGTAATATTTTCACCTTCGCTAAGATGGAAGTGAGGGATAAAGCCCTGACTATGACCTGGGTGACTGGGATTTTTATTACTGACATGGTCAACTGATGCAACAGCATGGAGAGATGGGCATTACCATCCTGGGAAGGGTGGGTAGACCTATGGGTCACTACTGTGTCTATCCCTGATGAAGGCTGGGGAGTGCATACTGATAGTCATGCTTAAAGCGAGGTACAGGGTTGAGACATGTCTGAGCTGCTGTGAAAGCCAGGTGATATGCTGCATATCTCCATTGCATGCCTGCCCCAAGGCATACCATTAGGCCTGCAATGAATGGAAGGAAAACAGATAAGTCAAAAGTTAACCCCTGGATGGTTGCACAGATATGCCAAGCCCCTGGATGCCTAGTCCCATGACCACCACCAGAAACAGTACTGTAATGCCTTCCCTGGTAAGATCAGACCACAAAATGGTCTCCTTTGAAGTAAAAATAAAACCTGGACCCCCAACTAAACCTGGAATATTCAGAAACTATTCTAAGGTTGACCTCCTGCTATTAAGTGAGAACCTGGCAAAACTTCAAGCCCCCATAAACCCTGAGAACACTGCTGCCTATGCAGAACTGTTCACAGAAACCCTGTACAAGCATGTTAATAGCTGCATAGAGGTAGCTGTACCCACCAGGAAGAAGTACAGAGCTAACTTGAAAAACAAGCCATCCTGGTGGAATCACAAAATCAATTGGCTGTATAACAGGAAAAAAATCATGGCATAAAATTAGGAGGTGCAACACCGAACAGGACAAAAGCACTCCCATCAAACTACACAAATAACTCAGAGGACAAATAAAGTTTACCAAAGCTAAATTTGAGGTACGTTTGGCTTCCCAGGCCAAGGACAGCCACAAAGCATTCTTTAACTATGTTCGCAGCCTCAAAGGCAATACATAATTGTGTGCAGAGCTCATTGTAAATTGAAACACCTATACTGATCCAGGAGATACAGCAAACCCCTGGCTGATAAATTCAGCACCAACCTTACCCCTCTCTCCCCCTCAACCTTCCCTCAGGAAATATCAGATATAACTCCCCGAACTATCACTAGGGAACAGGTCCTTAATGCTCTCGCTAAAGCCAAGAACACCGCATCAATGGGCCTAGGCAATATCCCATAACGCCTTCTAAATAGCATGAAACATGACATATCTGGGCCTCTAGAATTACTGTTTAACTGTATCCCCCCCAACAGGCTTCATGTCTCATGAATGGAGAAAGGCAATAGTCATCCCTCTGCACAAAGTTGAGCCATCTACAAACCCTGGAAACTACAGACCCTTAAGTCTCACTAGTCTTGTATGTAAAGTCATGGAAAGAATTATCATGGAGATGATCAACAGAGATATAATAAACCTCCAGGCACTGGACCTAACCCAGTTTAGTTTGATCATGGGCAGACCATGCCTACTCAACCTGGTGGACTTCTTTGAGAAGGTCACCAAAGCAATGGATGAGGGCAGAATAGTTCACACTGCCTGCCTTGACCTGGCCAAGGCATTTGACACGATACTCCACTCAGGCATTGTTGACAAACTCAAGAGTTTAGGTACAAACCCATATGTCACCCGGTGGACAGCCAACTGGCTCACAGACAGGACCCAAGAAGTTAGAATTGGCGCATCCACCTTTGCAACGAGGCCAGTCACAAGTGGAGTCCCTCAGGGATCAGTCCTTGGACTGCTACTTTTTGCCGTTTACTTCTTAGAAGTCAAGGCCAAAGTCAGTTGTCTCTGTCTGACTATATTTGCAGATAACTGCAAATTAGGAGCTATCTTTGAATCTCACACTGACACAAATGTTCTCCAGGAGGGGCTGACACAGACAAACAACTGGTGTCAGAGTCATGGACTAAAACAAAATGCCAAGAAATGCATAATAGTATCCTTCAGGACATCATCCAGCCCTGGTAACTATCATATTGACAACACACCCCTTAGAGTTGACCCAGTAGTTTTGGACTTAGGGACACACATAGATAGTAATTTAGCCTTTGACCACCACGTATCTACAGTGGTGAGGAAATCATTCTATTTTGTGCAACTTATAAACAAAGGTATGGCATCTAAATCCAAGGAAGTCATTGTTCCATTGTATTCAGCATTCATCAGACCTATCATTGAGTATAATGGCTACTTTGGTATGTGCCTACGCAGGCATATCCAACAGCTGGAATGTCCACAGAGGTTCCTCACTAAAAGAATACTCAGTGTAAGTAAAATGTCCTGTGCAGACTGCCTCAAGGCCCTATCCCTGTATTCTGTCTCCTACAGGCTTTTGAGGGAGATCTATACCTGGCATACAGGGCATTGTCAGGCCCCACTCTGATAGACCTTATGCATATCCATAAAAAAACAGCACCAGAATTACCCATTCTAAAGACTTAAACCTTGCCTGTGATATAAATAGGACCTGTTGAAAAGATAGGTATGTATCCTAGAGACTACCCCATCTGTGGAACAGGCTCCCCATCCATGTGAAGCAGAGTTCCTCCCTAACCCAATTCAAGTGCAAATTGGACAATTGGATTGGAAACTGGAAATTCATCCCTGGTTTGGCACCTATGACTCTAATGGACACAGGTAACCTGTAAATGGTTCATCTTGCAGGCCCATGCTTACACTTATCAAGGGTATCCAAACTTGTCAGAGATTTGGGATGCATGGCTAGGCTTAAAAAGGCCCTTGTGGCCTTTAGCCATGTATACACCTATGAACCTATGAACTTATGAGCTATTGCATCCTGGAGGATAAGCAATCATCTGAAAGACCTGGCATGGACAGGTACCAGGGCATCAGGCCTGTACCATGGTGAATAGTTGTTGTTGTGTCTTTCGGCTTTTCCTGGTTAGGGGTCACCACAGCGGAACTCCAGTCTGTTAATGATTGGTAGTTGATTTTTACATGCCGAGTTACCAGCCCTGACGCACAACCTTCAATGAAGGTACACCCATTCATGCATGTCTTCACGCAGGAGACGCTCTAGTTGAGAATCGAACCGGACAGTGTCTTACTGTGAGGCGACGCCACCGCAGCACCACCACCGCGGGTTACCATGGTAAATAGTGAAAGGACAAAAAATGTTTGGATATTTTCTGGTGCTAATTGACAGCAGATTCCATAGCTTAGGACAACAGGCACAAAAGATGTATTGCAGCATTTAAGAGACTGAAAGGGATTATGATAGCAACATACAATTTAGAAGCTGACAGCCTTAGTGATGCTATCCTGCTAAGCCCTCCTATCTCTTATGGGAAATGTCCGAGGTTTAGTAGTTTAAAATTAAATTAAGAATGCATATCTGTGTTTCACAGCATACAAGAATGCAGCCTTGACTTCAATCCACATGACCTAATTAGACTGATTAGTGACTCATTTCCTGGAAGAGCTAGAGAGATTGGGGTGGAAAAGGACAGTGTTTCACCAGCTCGCTCAGTGTAAGAGAGGAGAGGGACTTCTGCATGGGATGTGTCACTCCCCCATGATTAGGGAATGCTATGCCTATGTCCCTTATGGATGGAGGCAATCTGTAAGATACTCAATGCATAGGCACAAATCCATGCCATCCTCTTGCCACTAGGGGCCATATATTGGTTAAAATTGGGTTATATTGGCTAGGCTTGTAAGGTCTCTTAAGCCATTAGCCTAGCAATCTCCTATGAACCTATGAACCCATGACTGCAAGACAGAGTGCCATTAAGAGTCAGCTTCTGAGTGGTGCCAAAGTCTGCTCTCAATTTTTCCCTTAGATCTGCTAGTTCTCTCCTCTTCTGCACTTTTACTAGCTTATTAGTCTAGCACTGTTTTTTTTTTTTTAGTCTAGCACTCTACCATACTTTTTGTAGCAATTATTGTAGCACACAAAAGTGCTATCAGCACTAAATGTTCAACAAGGAAACAGCTTCGGTACTTATTATTAATGCCCATCCCTCCAGGCATGTCTAAAGGACAGTTACCTGTGCTTTAGCCTATTAACCTAGTAAACTTGGGCATCCAGAGGCAATGTAGCAACTGCCTCATGTACACCGACAAACTCAGAATTGCAAGAGATGTACTTATATAACCAAATTGGAAGCTACGCACTCCCCAGTCAAGACCAGAATAGCTGGTCAAGAGGAGAAGGTCAACACTTGCACCACCACATAGAACACATAGCCATCCAGAACACACACTAGCACTGCTTTCACATAAAACCGCAAACCACACACCAACCTTCATGGAAGGTCTCAATAAAAATCTACCCAAACAGCAGAGACCTCCAAGGCAGAAATGCACTCGACCACCACAACACAGCACTAATCACAAGACACATAACTCTCCTAAACAATGTGCCACTGAACCAAAGCCCCTAAGGCAAAACAGCATGCCCAACACACTAGTCATTGGTGACTCGATAGCGAGGCACACTAATGTCCCACAAACTAGCTTGAATAAGGGCAAAGTAACAGTCAGCTGCCTGTCAGGTGCCAGGATCCCCATAATGCACACACTCAGGTCCCTCAACAACAGGTACAAATATGAATCTGTCATTGTATATGTGGGTGTGAATGACCTGAGACATATCTCCCTGGACTACATGAAAAGAGATATGGAGGAGCTCTTGGATTATGTAGCCCAGGTAGCTATGACCCTAACCCTGAGCAGCATCCTACCATCACCCAGAATGATACCACAGTACCAGCAGAAAATGATTGGTTTCAACAATTGGATAAGTTTCTGGTGTCATTCTAAGGGGATCCAGTATCTGTCTGCCTGGGATGTCATGATTGACAGACCTTGATGCTTTGCCAGAGATGGCCTGCATCTGTCACCCCTGGGCTTCCAGATACTGGCCAATGCTCTTGCCACCTCTAGCTTGCTACAGATCCCCAACCATGCCCCAAGATTCTCACTACACCTTTCTAAACATACTGAAAAATATTAAGATACAACCAAACACCCTAATACTGGGTGATTTCAACTACCCTGCCATTAACTGGGATAACTACTCAGGTACCAACTCCTTTTCCCAACGGTTCTTGGAATTTATAAATTCCAATGCCCTGGATCAACTAATCCATTGTCCCACCAGGGGCTCCAATATCCTAGACCTGTTCATTACCAACATGGGAGATAGATGCTCCACAGCAGTGGTCACCCCCTCATTGGTCAGGTCTGACCATAAGCAAATCACCCTTGACATCCACATCCCACCCCACCCCCCAGTAAGGAAACCTCCTTAAAAAACTTCTCTAAAGCCAACTTCAAGCTACTGAAGTCAGAAGTGACAAACTTCACAACACCTACGCAGATGGGATCTGGAAGTTCGACTGCAGAATCCTACACTAAGGCACTGTGCGAGCACATCCACTTGTGCATGAATCGTGCCATCCCAAATAGAACCATGATGTTCTTCTCCAAAAAATGGAAGCCAATCTGGTGGTCCCCTGCTATAAACAAACTATACAACAGAAGGAAGAAACTGCTGCAAAAAAGAGGAAAATCCCAGGATGCAAAAAACTCCCTCACCAGCCTCAGTAAGAAGCTGAGATCCCTCATAAAATCCTCAAAAGCTAGTTACGAAAATGAAATTGCCAAAGATTCCAAAAACAACCACAAGGCATTCTATAGTTATGTCAAAAATCTAAATGGCAATGCTCAGATCTGCTCTGAGTTACAACAGAATGGCATTAAATATACTGATCCCAAGGATATTGCCAATATCCTGGCAGATCAATTTAGTGCCAACTTCACCCCCCTCTCACCCCCTAAAGGGCCCATCTCAATAGCAAAAAATTGCCAAATTCCGATACTCACGGCCACACAGGTAGAAACCACACTCTCCAAAGCTAAGAATACAGCATCCATGGGACCAGATGACATCCCAGGCTGTGTACTACATGAACTACAAAATAAACTGGCACCTCACCTAAGTGTCATGTTTAATCATAGCCTCACCTCAGGCTTCGTGCCCACTGAGTGGCGCACAGCTACAGTTCTCCCGCTCCACAAGGGAGGATCCACCTTGGATCCCAGGAACTACTGTCCCATCAGTCTGACAAGCCTGATTTGCAAGGGCATGGAACGCATTATCATGGAACTTATAAACAAAGACATTGGCAACCTTCAAACACTGGACCCCATCCAGTTTGGGTTTGTGAAGGGCCGCTCTTGTCTCCTGAATCTGATTGACGTCTTCAAATCAGTCTCCAGAGCTGTGGACGAGGGTAAGGCAGTCCACACAGCCTATCTGGACCTCGCCAAGGCCTTTGACACCACCCCCCACTCTGGAATCATAGATAAATTTACTAAGTTGGGCATAAATCCCTATGTCACTCGATGGGTTCCTAAATGGCTTACTGACAGAACCCAGACTGTAAAAGTAGCCAACTCCAAATCCAGCTCCAGACAAGTGACAAGTGGAGTACCTCAGGGTTCAGTTCTGGGACCACTCTTGTTTGGCATCTACTTCTCTGAAGTACAGGCAAACACTAAGGGACTCTGGCTAACAAAGTTTGCAGATGACTGCAAACTGGGAGCCATTATTTAATCCCCAAATTATGTGGATATTCTGCAAAAGGGCCTTACAGAAACAGATGCCTGGTGCCAGAGCCATGGGCTCAAGCTTAATGCCAAGAAATGTATAGTTATCCCCTTTGGAAAAAAACACGCACCCATGAATTACCACATAGGTGGCAGGACACTAAACACTGAAAGTGTGATGAGAGACTTAGGGACACAGGTGGACAGTGGTCTCACTTTCGATAACCACATTGCCACAACAGTCAGGAAATCCTTCTATGTGGCACACCTCATCACTAAGGACTTTTCATCCAGAAAAAAGGAGGTCATTGCCCCACTGTACTCATCCCTCATTAGACTCATTATAGAGTATAATGCCCCATTTGGTATGTACCTCACAAGACATCTGCAACAGCTGGAAAGGCCACAAAAATACCTCACTAAAAGAATTACAGGCCTAAAGCAGATGCCATATACTGACCGTCTAAAAAAAACTCCAGCTATACTCTGTGGCATATCGCCTACTCAGAGGCGATCTCTGCTTAACATACAAGGCCATGTCAAACCCTGAGCTGTTGGACATGCTCCACTTAAAGAAATCCCAATCCCTCAGAGCCACACGCTCCAGGGATCTAAACCTTGTCATCACAATGATAAGTTCCTGACCCAGAGACTCCCCATACTCTGGAATAGACTGCCAATACATATCAAGCAGAGCGCCTCATTGGCCCTCTTCAAAAGGAACCTTGATGATTGGATGGGAGATAGGAAATTCACCCCGAGGATAATGTCAGTCACCCTGCTAGACAGGGGCCCAGAGAAGTAAATATTGTGGGAAGAAATATCCAGGCAATTGTTATGGCTAGGCTTGCATAGGCCCTAGGGCCAGATAGCCTAGTACCAACCTATGAACCTATGAACCTATAATGCCTTTTTTAGGTGGTGTTCCAAAGACCAAATTACCACTGTAACAGCTACAAACAAATTTAGTCTGAGGGTCATGCTGCTCAATTCTAGAAGTCTAAATCTCAAAATGCACTCACTCGAAGCACTCCTTAAAATGAAGAACATCTTTTGTGCTGTAACAGAGACCTGGTTTAAGGCAGAAGAAAGCACCCCTGCACTACCAGGCTATAACACATTCCACACCTTTCAGACCCAGAACTTGCCCTGAAGCTCCAAAGGAGATGGTGTTTCCATATTCATAAAGGATGTGCACACATCCAGACTGTAGCCCAACATAATGCATCAGAGATACTTCAGGTATAGCTAACATTGGGTAAGACAGCGATTCAGGTCATAGACTGCTATAGGTCCCCAATCATGTCCCAAGACTCACACTTCATGTTCCTAAGCACCCTGGAGACTATTAGGGGTCCAACCTAACACTCTCATACTGGGTGACTCAACTACCCTTCCATTAACTGGGAAAACTACTCATGTACCAATACACTTGCCCAACGTTCCTTGGAATTCATTAATTACAATGCCCTGAACAAGTGCAGTCTTACCCCCAGTGGGGCTAGAGGTAGCAACATATTTGACTTGGTCATTACTAACATGGGTGACTGTTGCTCTACACCCATGGTCAACTCCTCCCTGGTTAGAGCCGACCACAAACTAATCACCTTGGAAATCCACATCGCTCCCACCCACCTCCACCCCCGCAAAGGGAACCACCATGAAAAACTTCTCCAAAGCTAACTTTGGGCTCCTAAAAACAGAGGTGGCTAACTTCACGGCACCCATACAAATGGAGAATAATTGCATGACCACAGAATCATACACCAATGCACTGTATGAACACATACACACATGCATGTCTGTCACCATACCCAATAGAACCAAGATGCTCTCCTCCAAACAAAAGGAAGCCAGTCTGGTGGTCCCCTGCCATAAACAAACTCTACAACAGAAGGAGGAAACTGATGTGGAATAAGGTGATGTCCCAAGACTGGAAAAACTCCCTTATCAGCCTCAACAAAAAGATGAGATCCCTCATCAAATTCTCTAAAGCTAGCTATGAAAACAAAATTGGAGCAGAAAGTAAAGACTACCACAAGGCCTTCTATATTTATGTGAAGAATCTCCATGGCAATAGCCAGATTTGCTCAGATTTGCTGCACAATGTTACCTCCTATACCGAGGCAACAGATATTGCCAATATACTGGCTGACAGATTCAGTGCCAACTTTACCTCCCCCCAAAGGACCAATAACAATACCAGTTGATTACCAGGCACCCAGTATTACTGCTGCACAGGTTAAAACAGCACTATCCAAGGACAAGAATACAGCTTCTATGGGAACTGAAAATGTCCCTGGCTGTGTTCTACATGAACTGTAGAGTGAACTGGCACCTCACCTGTGTGCCCCGTTAAATCACAGCCTCATCTCAGGCTTTGTCCCTACTGAATGGTGCATGCTACAGTCATCCCTCTCCACAAAGGAGGAGTGACTACAGACCCTGAGAACTATCGCTCCATTAGCCTGATGAGTCTGATATGCAAAGCTATTGGACACATCATCATGGACCTAATAAACAAGGATATAGCGAATCTCCAAACTCTGGATCCCACACAGTTTGGTTTTGTGAAGGGTAGATCATGCCTGCTCAACTTGGTTGACTTCTTTGAGTCAGTCACCAGAGTAATGGATGAAGGCAAGGTGGTTCATACAGCCTACCTTGATCTGGCCAAGGCCTTTGATACCATTCCCCACTCAGGAATCATAGAAAAACTCACTAAGCTAGGCATCAACCCCTATATCACTAGGTGGGTTGCAAACTGGCTCAAAGACAGAACCCACAGTGTGAAAGTAGCTAAGTCCAAATCAGAATGCCGACCAGTCATGAGTGGAGTCCCACAGGGTTCAGTCCTGGGTCCTCTCCTGTTTGATATCTACTTCTCTGAAGTCCAGGCCAACATGAAGGGACTCTGGCTGACAAAGTTCGCAGACAATTGCAAGTTGGGAGCTATTATTAACTCCCCAAGTGATGTTGACATCCTACAGAAAGGCCTCACTGAAACCAACGACTGGTGTTAGTACCATGGCCTTAAGCTCAATTCCAAAAAATGTGCCATCATCCCCTTTGGGAAAAACCCAGTTCCCATGAACTACCACATCGATGGTAGTCCACTGAACACAGAAGGCATTATAAGAGATCTGGGAACACAGGTTGACAGCAACCTCTATTTTGATCACCACATTGCCACTGTGGTTAGAAAGTCCATCTTTATGGCACATCTCATTACTAAGGATTTTGCATTCAAGAAGAAAGAGGTCATTGTCTCCCTCTACTCTTCCCTCATTAGGCCAATCATCAAATACAATCCCCCATTTGTCATGTACCTCACTAGACACCTGCAACAACTGGGGAGGCCGCAAAAGTACTTCACAAAGAGGATCCTAGGCCTTAAATACTTGTCCTATATGGACAGACTCAAAAACCTCTAACTATTGTCTTTCTCATATTGCCTACTTAGAGGTGATCTCTGCTTGACTTACAAAGCCATGTCTGACCCAGCTCTGTTAGAAATGCTACAGCTAAAGAAATCCCAATCCCTCTGCACCACATGCTCCAGAGTCCTCAACCTTATTACCACAATCAACAGAACATGCTAGAGGGACAGATTCATAACCCAGAGACTGCCCATGCTATGGAATAGACTCCCCCTACATGTCAAACAGAGCACCTCACTGGCCCTCTTCAAGAGAAATTTTGATGAGTGGATGGGAAACAGAAAAGTCACCCCGGAGATCACTCCAGTGGCTCTATACTACAGAGGCACTGGGAACTAAGGTCGGGTGGCACTATGCCAGGGTAATCCTATGGGCTAGGCTTGTAAAGGCTCCAGGGCCATTACCCTAGTACACACCTATGAACCTATGAATCTATTACAGGGTAGGGTTAGAGCTAACCTGTAATGATGTTTGTGATGTCAGCATCTCCATCCAGTCTGGGCATTCTAACAAAAAAAAACTCACCTGTACATAATAGTATATATGATGCTGCTCGGGGCTTCTGCCTATTTCTCTATCCCCTTCTTGCCCCACCTGTGTCTAAGGACTGTACCATACCCAGGAACCAAGGATAGAATCATTAGGAGTGACTGAAGCAGAAAGTGGCAGATGGTCAACTTGAAGGAGCGACACAGGGAGATAAAAAAAAAAGCAGCAGTTATTAACATGAGCCATGTCATGAACCATAGGGCTTTTTTGAGTGTTGGGCAATGATGCTTCTTTCATTGTAAAATCACCTCAGAACATGCATATTTGGTTTCAAATAATTAGTGGCTTTTGCCTGTTTCTGGGAGAGGTTGTGGTTATAACTGGAAGGCTAAACTCTGGAGATGAAATAAGTACCACTTTAAAAAGTGTAACTCTAGCTTCCCTTGCTAATATTTCCAGTTTTGAGGCATGTATCAACAAGTTTCTGGATTGTCCTGAAGACTCTGTGAATATGGTTTGTATTTACAGGGATTCAGCTAGACTTCAAGCAGCCTGAATGTTTTGATGGTTGCAAGGACCGTGAGAAGGAGTTATGGATCTCTTTGCATGTACTGCATTCAGCCTCTAATGGTGTCAAATGGCATAGTTTTGGTCATTTCTGAAGATTAAATGTTGGCCTAATTGACTGAAGAGAGAAGTAACAACTGCCAAGCTTGAGATTTTACAAGTTGAAGAAGGGTTATATACTTTGCCTGGTTACCTGTGTATAAATAAGTGTTAAAATCAAGCAAGCAAAGTGAGATTCTGCTGATAAACCAAGTAAATGCCAGAGGTCCTAGCATTAATTCCCACGGGATAACACAGGCCACTGGTACATTATCAATTGATTTACCTGGACTCTAATTAATGCAGACAGATGGTAAACCCATTTTGCTTATTTTTTTTTTTTTGTAAGTGATATAAGAACAGTCCAAATTATAAGTCTGTGATGTAAGAAGCAATGAAAAGTAAAAAAGGTCAAGTAAAAAAGGTCTTTAGGTAAATCAACAAATAAAATGCCAGTCAAATGAATATGAATATGAATATGAATATGAATGTCATCAGTGAGGGACATCAGTAAGATAGGCATGTTAAATGCTGTATAGAACTCAAGTGGATTCTTACATAGCATGCCATTTTTTCTATTTGGATTTTCAGTTTCTTTATATAGCCTTTTCAAGAACCATTGAAAGAAGACGGCCGTGAAATTCCTCTTTCAATTAGAAAGTGTGAGATTTAATTTCCCCCTTTTCTGAATATTTCTGTATTCTGCACAAAGTTCCTAGTTTTTTTTTCTCTAAAAATAATTTATGTAGTCTTTGCACCATACTCTTGTTTGGGGATACAGATGAAATGGAGACTTACTACAGTAATGTCCTATATGCAGTAAATATACAAAACGTGTAAAAACTATGGCCCCATGTGATGACATGATGACAGAGTTTGCTAATAGTTACCTATTTTGGAGACAGGATCTGCTAACTGTTCCCAGAGGAAATGAAGAAAAAAGATGCAACAAATTATTTGTAAAAGGAAACATAAATGGTGATGCTCAGGTGAGCAATGTTTGCCAACTGTGATATGAATAGATAGTATGAGATAGAAAAAGAGGATGGGTAAATGAAGGTTTCAAGCAAAGAACAAACAGGACAGTTGAGAATTTAAACTAGGTGGAATACTATTTAGGGGAATAGTTGTGTTTCAGTTTGTAGTACCTGGGCCAGCAACTCCCTTTACCCCTCCTAGCTACAATACTGTTTTACAGGAATCACTGCCCCTGTTATAACTGCAACAGCAATGAGTACAGAACTGCAAGGAAGCTGAAGCAAAGGAGTATATCATCCTATTCTGGCATGTTTCACATAAACTATCACAAAAACTATGTTGCATGCAATATGTGATAAACTTAGAAGGGATTGGGAAGAAATCCTAGGATTAAGCATAAGGGAGGGTACATGATTACAGGGGATGATTCTGCTCAACAATCCATTATGTTGCACAAATTTAAAATACTTGTTTGGCTGTATCTGTATATATTTTTGTACCTCTGCTAGGCTAAGGAAAATGTTTCCCATTGTGGATCCATTCTGCTGGATGCATGATATTGATGCAATAAGTGACTGGACATTTTTTTTTCACCTGCCTAATCCTGAAGGCTTTAAATGTGCTATTGGGGCTGTGATACAAGAAACACTAAGAAAAGATATTAAACCCACAAAAAATATGATTCTTCTGGGATGGCAGGACAAGGTGAAGTTATCTGAGCAGGAGCTAGGATTCTTAGCATTAGTGATGCTATTGGGAAAAGGTGTAACTAGGGAGTTGAGTAAACCACTGGAAATGGAATAAAGAGCCCTTGAGAAATCTATAGATGAAGTATGGAAGAAAGTGGCCTGTGGAGACAAGGTATCATGAATGCCTGAAAATGGCACATTTGGCAGAAATATAAAAGGAAGTGGACAGGACTATCAGTAGACCATGTGTGATATTAATTCCACTTACTAGATATGAAAATAGAATAAAATAGCTTACCAATTTGTATATGTTGCATATGTTATAAATAGTTATACTGGTGTATTTTCTACACTGAGAAAGTTTTTCTTCCATTTTTTTCTTTTGTTCAGTTACTGTAATTGTTTAATGTTTTAGTTGTTTTTATTTAAATACAGTTTGGTGAAATGTCCTCAAGGGATATTCCTTTTCAATTGTTAAAATGCGATTATAAACCTTGGTTCTGGGTTTAGTTGACTGTGTAAGGGATAGGTTGCTTGTATAACTAGGGCATTGGAAGTAACTGGGCCAAGCACTGAGGTATAATAAGGTGCGTAAAGCATGAGGACTGCATGCTATATGATATATGTCTAATAAAGTATTTGTTGTTAAAATAAGGCTATGTTCCAGGTCACTTAGTCTGCATAATAAATGTCTGAATATCCCTTGTATGGATCTAGGAAAAAAGACTGAATGAAGTGGGAATGAATACCACAATGAAGTATCACCATTTTGTTTTCTGTAGCAGACAAAGCCCAGCTACACTCTCTAAAGCAGAGGTTTCATACCTTTTAGCCCCTTACTCTAGATTATTGATCCCAGTCAACACTCCTTTTGGAAAAATTATTTACCACATGTAATCCAGCAATGATCTAATATGTTTTTTTTAATCAAGAGTACATTGCACATGGGTTCATGCAGAAATTCTGATAATAGTAACTTTGATCACAGAATAAAGATACAATTAATGCAATTACAGGGAATATATGACAGATGCTGTAGACAGATGCTGTTATACCTCAGTTTCCCCCCTTTCTGGAGTACAGTGGTGTTGGCATTAGTATATAGATAGCAGCAGCAGTATGCGCTGGATGTAGCACCTCCATATTGAGTGATGTGAGGGCTTTAATGGCAGTATAATGGTTCAAAGGTCACTATTTTTCTGCCATTGCACTTTATTTTCTAATGCTTTCAGCTATCAGTTACAAATTTCATACTTCTGGTAGTGAACCATTTTTAGACTTTCTCTTGATCTTTGGTCTTGTCTCCCTGGTTTGGGATGTCCATGGTATTTATTTTAGTATATTTTTCACTTGCTTGAAGAATATATCATTTACAGCAATAATGTTGATGTGTAGAATTTCAGGTTAAAAGTAACATTCTCCACTATACACTTCATCACATTATCATCATATCGGGTCCAAAATAAAGATTTTTTCAAATTTCCTTCCAATAACATTGACCTTGTGAGAGGAAATGCAGGCATAGTAACCTATCAAATGAATACTAATTAAAGCAGTTACTTTTCTAATAAGTGAGGAGTTACTTCCATTTAGAAACTTCAACAAAACAACTACTTTATACAACAATATTTTATGTTGGATATTTCTTTTATTAATAGATTTTACAAGCTGCACACAAATACCAAGGCTGTGATTCAAGCAATCCTTATGGTAAAGAAATGGTACAAGTAGACCAGTGCATGTGCATGCAGTCTCAGACTTCTCCCTGCAGTTGCTCAAACCTCCATCTGTATGTGGTACTTGGTATTGCAGGTGGACAGGCCACCAGTTAGGTAATGCCTGCTTTACCTAGTCCCACATACAGAAAGGAGCTTCCACTTTGTCATAACCTCCATTTTGGCTCAGTGGCCTTTTCCAGTAATTAATTTGTGTACTTTGGCAAGGTCCATGGAGATCAGTGCTCTTCCCTGGAAAATAAATGCAAATAAATAAAAAAAACTAAACGAAGAATGATGAATTAATGCAGCATTGTGATTTTGATTCTTCTTTTGGAACCAGGTATAGGGCTCTGGAAGTCCCCAAATTAGAAGTTCAATAAAGATCGGCAGAGCCCCAGGTTTTAGATTCGGGCATGGAGTTACTGCTTGGCATAGTGTGTTACTCTATACCCATGTCCTTTAGGAATCAAGATCTTTGTGTAACCTAACAGAGATGAATAAATCAATAATGAAAGTAGGGTTCTGTATGGATGAAGGCCAATTCACTAAATCTTCTTTCATGAATCCTTCAGTCACTGAAAGCAAACCCAGCCATGTGAGATATTTTGACTAGTTTTCTGTGTGAAGGATAAACTGTTATAAACCCTCCAACTTCATAAAACAAACTTTAAGGCTGCAGCAGTTCATGGTAGTAATTTTCATTTACATTTGTATAGTGGCACAAAGGATTAACAACGGGGATTGCAGGAATTCCTCTCTGTCCATTTGCTGTTGCATTATCCATTTTACTTATGTGCTGTAAGCCTACCAGCTTTGACACTATGGAAGTGAGGGGAAAATTGCAGCTTGAAATGGATGCTTTCTGTCCGATGCATACAATACCATCCAATTACATGGTGTAGTGGAGTTAACAGTCAGCTGCATATTTACCTGTTTTGTTTATGTATGTGTTTGTGCAAAATGTTTAGGGCCTATGAAATTACATCGATCTAAGCTACATTGCTGGTTGCAACAGTACAAAAACAACAGTAAGAAAAAGCCCTTAGACAAAGGTACTTGGAGATGCATTGCTTTTTTTCATAAAAGAGGCCAGAAAAAAATGTTTTTGTTAATGGTAAGTGCCTTGAATTCATACCCCACAATCCCTTACTTTTGTATGTCACTAAAACTAAGTGAAGGACTGTCCTAAAAAATAAAACAATTTCCTACAAAAATGCTGAAATCTCATTTCCACCAAATATAAAACATTTCAAAATGGCAGACTGATTATATGTACCACACTAAAATGACAATGACCAATGGAAGGTTTGAAAAATGAATTTTAAGCAATTGTAGAACAATGTGAAATCAAACAGCTGAAAGAAACTATATATATATATATATATATATATATATATATATATATATATATATCATTATCATCAAAAAATGGGTTCAGCGATTCAGGGATCCCAACTGTATGCATATTTGAAAAGTACAAATTAATGTTCAAGGATAGACCAGTAAATCCCCCGGATTCTGTATGCCTTGCACAGCATGCAGGATCAGTGTAGGAGATCTAGCAGGCAACATGTCCGCCGTGCGATCCAGGAACAGCCTGCAGGGGCGTGCACGAGCACTCCTGCACTAGTCCTGCATGGGGTAGGCCCCTATATGCAAATCACCCCATTTGCAGGAGAAAGCTATGCAAATGAGGTGAATTTGCAATCCAGGAAGCTTGCAACCGGCAGTGCAGGACTAGTGCAATCTGCAGATATGTACTCGGTTAATAACCAAGTACATTTCTGCAAAATCCAAAACGGAGCCATGACAGCTCCAAATAAAGGCTGCATATCAGTCAGGAAGTATGCCAATGGCCAGGTATAAGGCTATTGGCATTGCAAACAAGATAAAAAATAAAAAAATCAACTTTTATTTTTTTTAGCCAATCCCAGCTGTTTAAGCGTAGGGCAGTGGTGCGCAAACGGGATCGGGAGGGAAATAACAAAATAAATCTAAAATAAGCATTCTAACCAAAATCACTATTCTGTCATGCAAGTCAATGGCAGGCAGAAGACAACATGGCCAGTGAGTAGTGGTTGCTAAAGGGGAAGGCTCAGTGTGAGACATGTAACTATACATTAGCAGGCAATCCTATGCAAATGAGGGGAATGATAGTGAATCCCAGTTTTCCCCAGCATGCTAGTCAGGTCCCAACAGTGGAAGAGTAGGAATAGCTTGGTACAAGCCTAGGAGTTAGCTGACATCATAGGGGTGTGTGTCAGGCATACTGTAAGTGGATTGGAGTCTTGTGGCTCAGGTTTGCTCCTAGCTAAGCACAGCTAGGCAAGGGGTGTGTCTGACTCTGCCTAGCACTCTGTATATTTCCTAAGCGGCATGCACACTGGGTTTTAAAGGTTCAAAAAAAAAGTTAAACCAGGAAATAGCAGCTCTGTGCACATTTGAGCACTCTGTTTGCGTGGAATGCCCCTGGGCTTAAACAGGAAGGGATTGGGAAGGCAAAACAGCAGTAAGAAGGTAATCTAGGAAAACTAGCATAGCTGGCAGGTGAAATGTATCAGAATCAGCCAATTACACAGGCAGCAGACCAGCCCAACACAGAACACTACTATAAACTATGCAAACACCTTCCCCTCTGTTTTTTCCCACACTCTACACCACCGGTGTAAACAAGCGGGGAACTTTTAACACTCACAACAGCAAAATGATAGGGACTGCAATAGCTATCATACAACAACTTGTGGAAGAGGCTGAGGGTGGTAAGGATGTGAATGCTGTCGACCAACCCACATTGAGGATATGGAGAAGAGTGTACAGACCCATGGTAACCTACCAGGGGCTACATGAGCTGGAGAGAGTAGAGCACTATATGGTGGACAGGGACCTCTTACAGCAAATTGTTGAGCTGTTCCAACCACACCTCACAGACAGAACTAACAGAGGGGAACCCATCCAGTGGTTACCAAGGTATGTGTAGGCCTAAGAATACTAGCTACAGGTACCTTCCAAAGGCCAACTGGGGATATGATGGGAATCTCACAGGCATCAGCATCCAGGGTACTCCACCAGTTCCTGGATGCCATGTCAGCACATGTCAGTGAGCACGTATATTTCCCCAACACCCGTGAGGTGTTGGCCAGCAATATGCAACTGTTCCACTAAATAGCAGAATACCCTGAAGTAGTGGGTGCTATAGACTGCATGCACATATGCATCAAAGCACCACCTGGTGAGTGGAGTAGGGTCTACATTAACCACAAGGAAGTCCCCTCCATCAACTGCCAGGTCGTGTGCAATGGCCAGGGCATAATAATGAATGTGTGTGCTGGCTGCCCTGGATGCTATCAAAATTCCCACATCTGGCATCTGACGCAGCTGTACCAGTGATTTGCCAATGGGGACATCCCTCACGTTCACCTAGTGGGGGATGCTGGTTATGCACTGGAGTTGTGGCTGATGACACCCATCAGAAATGCACACAAACCAGAACAAGAACTCCATATTGAGGCACATGCACAGACCAGAATTACTGTAGAGCGTGTGTTTGGGATGCTGAAGTCATGGTTCCAGTGCCTGGACACACCCGGTGGACACACCCAGTGGACCCTTGCAGTACTCTCCAGCTACATGTACCCAAATTGTCTTCGTGTGTGCTATGCTACACAATATGATCCTGCGGAAACAGCTGCAGCGGGAACAGCACGGGGCAGGGCCACACAGCCCCCCACCATTGCCATGGCCTGCACAGGCACAGAGTGACCCGGAGGAGGAACAACCTGAGCCTGCCCCAGTAGGCAGAAGGAGGTGTGCCCAGTATGCCCTGGCCTTGGCAAAGAGGCAATGCATAGCACATACACTGACACAGGAGGGACCCAGGGAATAGCACCTCTCTCTGACTCTCATATACAGTGAAGGGGAGCAGCCTGCCTGTCCCTGTAGGAGTGGTTACTGCTTAGAAGCTGTAGTTTTATTGGCCATTTTGGGTCAATTCCAAACTCGTTGATCTCTCCCTCTTAAAACCCTGCAACTCTCTTTTTGTGTGGTCTTGAGCACAGAGCAGTGTCAGGCAGCACCGCTTAAACAGGTTTAAACTATTCCCGGCTCCACAAAGTCTGCTCTTCACTTTTTCCCTTAGAACTGCTCTAAATCTCTAATTAAGCACTCTATTTTCATTCTAAAGCCCTGCACTTGCTCGTATAAGTAATCTCATAGGTAAACACAAACTAAAGCACTACATCCTCTTATACTCCTTCTAAGCACTTGCTCCCTATTGGTTCTTTCTGATCAGTCAATAAGTAGTTCCCTGTATTATTCAGGCATGTCCAAAGGTCAGTTTTGAGTTTACTGTCCAGTCCAGCTGGTGAATCTGGGAATCTTGAGGCAATGCTACAACTGCCTTATGTATACAGACCACCCTCTCCTCCTCCAAACAAGCTGAAATATATGTGAGAGATGCAACTATATAGCCAAACTGGAGGCTAAGCTCTCTCAACCCAGTACTGGCACAGCCTGTCAGGAGGAGAAGGTAACCACACACTCCACAAATCTAGTCTCACATAGACCTATCGCATCAGCAAACCAAACACATAAACACACAAAAACATACTCGGAGGCTCTAAATAAAAATCTGCCTAAGCAGCAGAGACCTCCAAAGCAGACATCCAAGCAACACCTACCACGAAACAATATCCATGTAGTACATAGCTCAAAAAGCCAGTGTGCCACACAGTCACAGCCCTTAAGGCTAAACAACACACCTAATACACTTGTAATAGGTGACTCTATTGTCAGACACACTGACATCCCACTCACCAGGCTGAACAAGGAGAAGGTCACTGTAAGCTGCCTGTCGGGTGCCAGGATCCGCCACATAACACAAGCACTCAGGTCACTCCAAAGCAAGTACAAATATGACTCCGTCATTGTCCATGCTGGTGTGAATGACCTGAGACGTACCTCCCTGGACTACATGAAAAAAGTCGTACAGGAGCTCTTTGAGCATGTAGCCCAGGCCGATATGACCCTGACCTTGAGTAGCATCTTACCCTCACCAAGAATGATGCCACAGTATAAAGACAAAATGATCAATTTTAACAATTGGCTAAAGTATTGGTGTCATTCAAAGGGGATCCAGTGTCTGTCAGCCTGGGATGACATGCTCGATAAGCCACATTGCTTCGCTAGGGACGGCTTGCACCTATCACCCCTGGGTTTTTGAATACTGGCAAAGGCTCTTGCCTCCCCCATAGTGCCTTTTTTAGGCAAGGCTCAAAAGACAAATGCACCCCCATAGACAACATAAAGAAAAAAAAAACTAAGGGTAATGCTGCTCAAAGCCAGAAGTCTAAACCTCAAGATGCACGCACTCAAGACTCTCCTCAGTATGGAGAATATTGATATCTGTGCAGTAACAGAAACCTGGTTCAAGGCTCCCGAGATCACCCCAGCACTAACAGGTTATACTTCATACCATGCTTTCCGGCCCCAAAACTCGGACCGAACCACAAAAGGAGAGGGAGTATCCATATGTATCAAAGATACCCACACCTCCAGGTTAGTGGCACTGCATGAAGCATCGGAGACCATCCATGTGCAACTAACAGTGGGCAAAACTGCCTTTCAGTTTGTAGCCTTCTACAGACTACCCTCCCAAACACAGGAACCTCACTCGGCTTTCCTGACAACACTGGAAAATATGAAGGTCTCTCTAAACACTATTATATTGTGTGACTTCAACTACCCAAACATCGATTGGGAAAACTACTCAAGCCCAAACACCCTTGCCCAATGGTTCCTAGAATTTATAAACTCAAATGCTATGGAACAACTGGTCACCACTCCCACAATAGGGGAAAACATATTGGATCTGGTCATCACCAACATGGGGACTCTATGTTCCACACCAGAGGTATACCCCTCATTGGTAAGATCAGACCATAAACAAATCTCACTGGACATCCATATTCTGTCCCCACCCCTAGCCAAGGAAACCACGGTGAAGAACTTCTCAAAAGCAAACTTCACACTTCTCAAAACTGAGGTGGAATCCTTCAAAGCCCCCAGGCCAGTGGAAAATACGGCCCAAAATGCAGAATCCTTTACAAAAGCATTCTATGGACACCTACAGGAATGCATGGAGCATGCTATCCCAAATAAAACCAAGACTCACTCCTCCAAAGGCAGGAGACCTGTCTGGTGGACCCCGGCCATAAATAAGCTATACAACAGAATGAAAAAGCTACTACATGACAGAGCAAAATCCCAAAAAGGGAAGGCGTCACTGATCAGTACTAGCAAGAAACTATGATCCCTCATAAAATCATCTAAGGCCAGCTTTGAAAGAAAAATTGCACAAGACACTAAAGATAATCACAAAGCCTTCTTTAGTTATGTCAGAAACCTGGGAGGCAACTCCCAGATATGCTCTGAGTTAGTGCAAAATGATAAAAAATACACTGAACCCACAGACATTGCCAACATCCTGGCAGAAAGGTTCAGTGCAAACTTCTCCCCCCTCCCCCCCCAAAGGAGCAAATGTCTATCTCAACACAGAGTGTAGCCTTCCTGAGATCACAGATACACAGGTGAGAGTTGCCCTCTCCAAAGCAAAAAACACAGCATCAGTGGGATCAGACGGTGTCCCGGGCTGCGTCTTACACGAGCTCCAAGAAGAACTAAACCCTCATATAAAGTCACTGTTCAATCTCAGCCTTGCTACAGGATATGTACCCAAAGAATGGGGAACAGCAACAGTCGTCCCACTCCACAAAGGTGGTGCCACAACAGACCCCGGAAACTATCACACTCTAAGCCTGACTAGCCTGGTCTGCAAAGCTATGGAGCGTATCATCATGGAAATCATAAACAAAGACATTGGGAACCTCCAAACACCGGATCCTACTAAATTCGGCTTTGTTAAGGGCAGATCTTGCCTCTTGAACCTGGTCAACTTCTTTGAAACAGTTACCAAAGCCATAGATGAAGGAAAGGTAGTCCACACAGCCTACCTGAACCTTGCAAAAGCCTTCAACACAATACCCCACTCGGGCATCATAAATAAACCCACCAACTTAAATATCAACCCCTATGTCACAAGATGGGTTGCAAACTGGCTCAGGGATAGAACCCACATGGTCAGAATAGCAGGTACCGTGTCAGACTCTAAACCAGTTACAAGTGGCATCCCACAAGGCTCAGTCCTGGGACCTCTCTTGTTCGGTATATCTTTCTCCGAGGTACAGGCTAACATGGGTGGACTATGGCTGACCAAGTTCGCAGATGACTGCAAACTGGATGCCGTAATCGACTTTCCGGCTGACACAAGCATCCTCCAAAAGGGTCTAACAGAGATGGATAACTGGTGCCAGAGCCATGGCCTAAAGCTAAATGCCAAAAAGTGCATAGTCATCCCCTTTGGAAAAACAAAGTGCCCACAAATTACCACATAGGTGGTAATCCATTAAGTATGGAAGAAGTAATTAGGGACTTGGGGACCCAAGTAGATAGCAATCTCTCCTTTGACAATCACGTTGCCAAAGTGGTTAGAAAGACCTTCTATATAGTCCACCTTATCACGAAAGGGTTCACATCTAAATCAAGAGAGTTCATTGTGCCCCTCTACTCATCACTTATCAGGCCCATAATTGAGTACAATGCCCCGTTTGGGATGTACCTTACCCGACACCTGCAGCAACTGGAAAGACCCCAAAAGTATCTCACCAAGAGGATCAAGGGGCTCAAACAGATGCCCTATGCAGTTCAGCTAAAGAAACTCCAGCTCTACTCAGTTGCGTACCGCCTACTCAGAGGTGATCTGTGTCTGACGTATAAAGCCATGTCCAACCCAGAATTAATGGACATGCTTCACCTCAGGAAATCCAAATCCCTTAGAGCTACACGCTCCAGGGACTTGAACCTCAGCACAGAAATAAATAGGACATGCTGGAGGGACAGATTCATATCCCAGAGGCTCCCCTCACTCTGCAACAAAATCCCAATCCATGTTAGGCAGAGCCCCCTCACTGACCCTCTTCAAGAGAAATCTTGACGAGTGGATGGGAGATCATAAGTTTACCCCTGGGATCTCTTCTGTGTCCCTGCTTGACAGAGGTACAGTAAACTAACCTTAAAAGGGCTACCTTCTGTGACCTACTATCCAGAGGCACAGTAAACTAATCTAAAAGGGTGGCGAAAGCCAAACACACTCTGGCTAGGCTTATAAATGCCCTAAGGCAGATATTCTAGTATCAACCTATGAACCTAAACATTACACTACCTGTGCTCAGCCATGTGTAGGGAGTGTACTATGTGCATCCGACATAGGCAGCCCTGCAGCACCACCCATAATACTGGGACACCCACAAGGTAAGTGACTCACACATGTCAATCAGGGGGGTTCACATACCCAGCAACAGTCACAGCCACCAGGACAGGTGTAGACAAACACAAACAAAGGCTGTGCTAAGGCCTCTGAATGATGCCTATGGGTGACCTCACCCCCAGGCCTACACAGACAGACTACAGCAGATCAGGCAGTGGGACATTAGTTCTGAAGGTTAGGAAGTCAGAAACTAATATGTAGGTAAATCAAAGCTAAGATCTGTAGTACACTCGTATGCCTCTAGTCAGCATAATAGATAAGAATACAGAATTAAATGGAGTACCTGTCATGCCAGTACAGTCATAGCAAATGTGTACAAGTGTCAGGTGTGCCGCCCCCATCCTACGTAGAAATGTAGCAACAGTCAGGTGTGCCCCCCAATCCTGTGTTGAAATGTCGAAATAGTCAGGTGTGCCCCCCATCCTATGTAGAAATATATTAACAGTCAGATGTGCCCTCCCATCCTGTGTAGAAATGTAGAAATATTCAGGTGTGCCCCCCCCCCATCTTATGTAGAAATGTAGTAACAGTCAATGCCAAATGATCGACAGATATTCTGCAGAAACTGTATGCTACCAGAAGGTGTACAACACAAAGGTCAGTATTGCAGTACAAACTAACTGGACTCGATCCACACATTCAATACAGACTGGCATACAGGGTATAATCACACACTTAGAGAAATGAAGGCAATGTCAGTCAACAACATACTGAAAGGTCATACTGGGCATGCTCACACACTTAAACACATGAAGACCATGTCTGCAAACACCAGTGGACCAGACATATCTGACAGTCGCAGATGTTAGTGCAGACACTCCTCAGTATGCACCACACATGCTTTGCACACACAGTGGATGGGAATACAGACATATATCTAAGGACAACACACTATAATAAGACAAAGGTGGATGTACATAGATGTGTGAAAGAGGGTGACTGTGACAAGGAGCCATCCAGGCCTGTCCCACCCAGCACACAGCCAAAGGTCCACAACCACATGAGGTTCAAATGTCACTCACTGTAGATGCTATCCACTGGTATCTGTCAGCATTATAGACTATGTGGCAGATGTGCTAGCTGTGCAACATGACTGTACAAGGAAGTAGTCATCTAGCAGCTGTGTACATGTACCTTGAAATCTGACCCTGTGTGTGCCCACATGTGGGGTGTCAACCTCTTTATGAATGGGTTATGGCCCATGCACACACACTGCCCTTCCCATAGCCCTACTATCACAAGCCTACTGAGGTCATCCACTGTGAAATACATTTTTGGGAGAGTTGTAGCCTAGTAATCTTCATAGCACATGCCATAACTGCATACTGCTGTAGTGTGATAAAATACTTAGGTAGGAGTTCTAATCTCAGAATTGGCAATTGTGTGTTTGTGTGTGTGTCTGTCCGACTCTGTCTGTGTAGACAGCAATGCTTTTTAGGGTAGTCACACACCCTACAATTCAAATGCTCTACTTTGGCAAGGCTGCTGATGTCATCCACCTAAAAATACACCTCTGGGAAGGTTGTAGCCCAGTAATCTCTGTAGCGCATACTATAACTGTGTACTGCTGTAGTATGATAAATTAGTTAGGTAGGAGTTCTAATCCCAGACTGGGGAAATGTGTGTGTAGAAAGCAATGCATTTTAGGCTAGTCACACTCATTACAATTCAAATGCCCTACTTTGGCAATCCTGCTGATGTCATTCACTGTGAAATATACCTTTGGGGAAAGGGCACTCCAATAATATCGATGGTGCATCCTATAATAGCATCATGCTATAGTGTGATATAGAACTCTGGTAAGGGTTCTATCCCCACACATGACAGTTGTGGATATTTTGTCTGTGTTTCTATGTTTGTGTAGGGGAGCCAAGAAATGTATAGTTATCCCCTTTGGGAAAAACATGTATCCGTGAATTACCATATAGGTGGCAGTACACTAAACACCGAAAGTGTGATAAGAGACTTAGGGACACAGGTGGACAGCAGTCTCACCTTCGATAACCACATCACCACAACAGTCAGGAAATCCTTCTATGTGGCACACCTCATCACTAAGGGCTTTTCATCCAGAAAAAAGGAGGTCATTGCCACACTGTACTCATCCCTCATTAGACCCATCATAGAATTCAATGCCCCGTTTGGTATGTACCTCTCAAGACATCTGCAACAACTGGAAAGGCCACAGAAATACCTCACTAAAAGAATCACAGGCCTAAAGCAGATGCCCTACGCTGACTGCCTTAAAAATCTCCAGCTATACTCTGTTGCATATCGTCTACTCAGAGGCGATCTTTGCTTAACATACAAGGCCATGTCAAACCCAGAGCTGTTGGACATGCTACACTTAAAGAAATCCCAATGCCTCAGAGCCACACACTCCAGGGAGCTAAACCTTGTCATCACAATAAACAAAACATGCTGGAGGGATAGGTTCCTGACCCAAAGACTCCCCAGACTCTGGAATAGATTGCCCATACATGTCAAGCAGAGTGCCTCTTTGGTCCTCTTCAAAAGGAACCTTGACGATTGGATGGGAGAAAGGAAATTCATCCCGGGGATCACGTCAGTCGCCCTGCTAGACAGGGGTCCAGGGAAGTAAATAGTGTGGGAAGAAATAGCCAGGGAATTGTTATGGCTAGGCTTGTATAGGCCCTAGGGCTGATAGCCTAGTACCAACCTGTGAACCTATGAACCTATGAGCATTGCATTTTAGGCTAGTCACACTCACTAAAATTCAAATGCCCTACTTTGACAATCCTGCTGATGTCTCTCACTGTGAAATACACCTTTGGGGAAGGGGCACACCAGTAATCTTCATGGTGCATCCTATAACAGCATCATGCTGTAGTGTGATATAGAACTCTGGTAGGGGTTCTATCTCCCCATATGGTAGTTGTGGATGTTTTCTCTGTGTTTCTATGCTTGTGTAGGGAGCAATGCGTTTTAGGCTAGTCACACTCACTACATTTCAAATGCCCTACTTTGGCAATCCTGCTGATGTCATTCACTGTGAAATACACCTTTGGGAAGGAGAACTCTAGTAATCTCCATGGCACATCCTATAACAGTGTAGCGCTATCGTGTAATGTACTAGTTAGGTAGGAGTTCTAATCCCAGACATGATAGGTGTGTGTGATTGTGTGTGTCTGTCATTTATATCCTGTATGGCAGTTGTTGTGAATGTGTAACAAATGCACTCAATGTGGAGTGGGTTTTGCAAACTTCTTATATGGTGGGCCAAGTGTATATCACAATGTCCAGCATACAGGGACAAGAGGCTGGGGTGCATATCCATACCCCTAAATGTGACATCAATGCCAGCTGAATAACGTTAGCAACCCTTGTATTACCCAGGGTACACTCGCAACCCATGGCTCAAACAAACACACACTTGCCTAGGCAACAGTTGCTATGTTGGTAGTACCCTACATATTCACCACTGATAGTAACCATGGTGTGATTGCAGTGGGCTGCAGTGGGCTACAGAGGGCATAGCACCCTGTCCATCAGTCCAATAGGCATGTACATGCCAACAGTGCACCTCCCCCATGTTCTCCTCTGGACACCTGCAACACCTGTGGTGCCATCAAATGTGACCCACAAAGGACATAACATGCCTGAAACACAAGCCCTGTATGGACAGATGCCACTGACACCAGGGAATGCCAGGGTCTATATTAGATCGAACACTTAAAAAAGCGAACGGTGATCAATCAACCCTATGTAAGTGAAATCTTACAATGTTGAAGTGGCAGAACAGCAATTTTTTTTCCAAGGGTAAAAAAAATCACTGTTCCAAAAAAAAAATTTCAAACATTACATTAAGTGGGGGGCTTTGCCCTCCACACCCCTCTGCTTAAATATACCAACTCCAAGACAGCACTACAGTGCTGAAAATGGCAAATTACTAAAGCGGCCAAGTGAATTATTTCACAGGGAAAGAAATTGCTTAACAGCCATTTCGATATTTTGTGTTTTTAGCATTTTATGTTAGACTGAGACACATTCAAAATAATGCATCTTCGGTCTTGTAATATAGACCCAAATAACGGTATCATGCTATCAATGTAGATGCAGGGCAAACCTGCTGTCCATGAACAGTTCCCGCCACATGAGGCCAGGACTGGCACATCTGATAATAACGATCGGTGTAAACAACATGGGCCAGACACCCCAGGTACAGTTCCACACGTCACTGTACATGCATTTTAGAGGTGTGCACATCCCAGACACTGTCCATATCATGGACTAAGGAACACATACATGGCAAGCAATGCACAGCATTGGCCACACTCAATAGTCACCCACGTGACTGGATGGTGAATACAATACCCACCTGTGTGGGCAACTCCAGACACTACACCTCTGAGCCACAATGCTGACCATTGTCATGTGGCCTGATGCCAAGGTATACCCATCACCTAGCCTTGTATAACCATCTGGCACCATCAACCACACCACACCCGTGAAGCTGTGCACACATGTATGTCAGTACTGGCACCCATGACTGTGTGTATGGTGTATGATGTGTATGACCACATTCACACTCACTACAACCCCCATTGGCCTACTGAAGCATGCTGTCTGATGTCAGACACCTCCACATACCCTTTGCACATATAACCTCCATATGACCTCTGTGGTGCATGTGATACCTGCACAGTATTGTGTTGTGGCAATCCCACTAGTGATGTGTTGTATTCCTGGCCCTGCCAACTGTGGCAATGTGTGTGCATCCCTGAGAAAGTGTGCCTGTGTTGATGCTGACACCTGTTCATGCAGGCAGGAACGTGTACTACACCTACCACATAGCTACCATATCCCTGTTGTAGATCTCACTCACCATCACATATACATTCTGAGGGCTCTCTAACATGTAACCTGCATGGACATGTGCTAGCACTGCATAGTCATCGGTGGTTTGATACCTTGTACTGGTAGGTGTGTGACACAAACATGCATAAGTTTTATTTTTCCACGCCTCCCTGGATTTTCTATGCCTCTGTCTGCCTCTCTTACTCCCTCTCTGGTGGATGTAGAGACTTACACCTGCTTTGCTTAGGCAGCAGCATGTGTATTTAAGTGATGCTCAGGATCAGCTGATGGTCTCTGCATGAATTGCAGCCCTCCTCTAGCTGATTGCATGTGGAACAGCTGTGGTAACATTCCCATAGCCAATTGCATGGAAACACACACCAATATCTGGGAACATCATGTTGGTGGTGGGTTGCTCATTTACTGTGAGCAGGAACTCGATCTGTTGTTTGGCAAACAGCACCTCAGATGGATTGTGGTTTACCTCTAACAACATACACTATGGAAACAGGCCAACACACATGAGGGGGATGTGTCTGACCTGACTACAGACTGTAAGTGCTGCTATACTGCATTTGGGGTAATGTTGATTTAACAGGGTGTGTGTGGATATGGCTGTCCTACATGTTTACATACCTGCCATGTCAGTGCTATGTTAATGAGGGAACACCCATATGTAGGGCCATCTGCAGACTGGCCAGTGTGTGGTGCCTTTTGTTTCATGTGTTATCCACAGAGCACCTATCTGTGTACTGCAGAAGGTAGTGTGAGGATTGCAGTCTGTAGATGGTGACAGCTGTGAAAGTTACTGACTTCATATCCCTCATAGGACATTTGGTGCAATAAGCCCTGTTACAACAGTAAATGTATGAGGTTATCACAGCAACGTGTCAATATTGACCTTGTGTATGTGGCTCCAGCCTCAACCCTGACAACCTTTGTACATATGTCATGCGGTAAGGGGTGCATATGTACTGTACATCATAATTAGTGACATCATATCTGATAACAAGCCAGTGAGATATCAGACTGCTACACGTGTAACATATAGCAAGGGTTAAATTTGATGACATAACCTAGATATTCTGTGGTTGTGTGCACAGTACTGAGGTTTGTGTACTTATGGTGATTGTCGGCAGTGTGTGTATTGTTAATATGTACCTTGGCCTGTGTACAGACTGTGGTAGATGTCATTGTTCTTGTCCTGTTCTATCTGATGTTACATGCTGCTCCACTGTATTTTAACCTATTGGCTTACATGTTTGTAGGGCCATACACGCACATGTCCCATACCACAGACAGGCAGCGGACCACACTGTGTAGCAGCCCAGTATATGTAGGGTCAGTGTGTGGGTGGCACATATGAGGTTGGTGTTAAACAGATAGTCCATATACTGTAACAATATGCTAGCATGCCATATGTAGCTGTGTCTGTGTTCACATTGGTTGCAGTGATGCACTTACACAAAGCTGTATGTTACTCTGCACTGTTGCATGCCTGCAGAGCCTGCTATGTGCAGGTACATGTGCATTCCCCCATAGGAAATGTAGGCCAGTGTTGAGCTGGTCTGCCTGTAGCCTGCACAGTGCTTTGTTACATGCCTAGCAGCTTAGTGTACTTACCCAGTGAGATGTAATGTCCAGTTACTTGCCAGATGTACTGCTGCTGGGCCACCATAACAGTCATGTATGTCAGACAGAGCAGTGGTATGCTGTACAAATGTATGTCAATATCTAGTGGGTGGTATGTGGTCATGGCACCTCCTTACCAGCGGTTATTATGTGGAAGGACAGACAGTGAAGAATGAATGCATAACCAATGGGAGCAAATGTATACCAATAGTTATGTGTTATACCCATCTGCATGGCTGTTAACATCCACATTGTCAGGATTGGTCCACATGTCTTGCACTAACGGGTTATGTGTAAACCTCTAGACTGTCTAGAGTGTGTCAGACTGTCCACATATATTGGCCATTATCTCTGCTGTAGTCCACAGGAGCATTATATGCTAAATGTGGTACTGTACTTTGATGTCCTTAGGATGTCTGTCAGTAGCCAATGGCACATGTTAAAAGCAGATGTACCCTCCTAAACACATCATGTCTGTGAAGACAATCCCTATTACAGTAGCAATACTCTACAAGTATATCTGCTATACATACCTGACATCCCCTTCCACTACAACATTGAGACTTCAGGCGCTGAGGTAGATTTACACTCCATGTTCAGGACATATGGTGATGATATATGTACATATACTTATCCAGATATCTATATAGACATACAGATATACATATCGACATACATAGATGGATATGCATATGTACATAGATATACAAATAAACACCCAGACATATGCATATACAGAGCAATTTATGTCTATACATATACAGACAGAGATACATATGCACATATACATATGGATATCTATATATATATTGACAGTAGTAGGTATATCAGAATAGATATGTATGCACATATAGTTATTGATATCTACATATATACCAACATAACTAGGCATATCTGTACACATAGGATGTGCATACATATATGGCTATATATACATATATCTATATATACATATATGTATATCTATGTATACATATATGTATATGGAAGCGCTACAGAATCCTGAAAGCCCAAAGTCCTGAAGACCATCGGGGTGAGCTGCCTTAAGGTATATGGATGTACATTACCATAAAATCCACCTTGGTTAAATGCAGGCCTACTGCCACCTGCCATACAGACTGTTCTGTTTGTCAGTGTGCTTGTGATGGTGTCAGTTGTGCCTTGTTATGTAACAGTTACATCCCATTGTGTCAACTGAGGTATTTACCCCCTAGAGATTGTCTACAGAGTGTAGATAGAGGCTGCTGAACTATACACCTGCATTACTTACCATTGATTGTTTGGTATCCTGTGGCCCAGTCTGTCTTTACTATTGTACTACTTGATGGCCTTGGCCTGGACAGCAACATTTGTTAACTTTTTCAGACTACTATATTAGTATAACTGTTTCACAGTTGCATTACTCTGTTTATATGGATGTCCGTGTCTAAACAGTTATATGACATGGCACATACAACTGTAATAGTACACAAATAAAGCTTTCCCATTTATGCACACCTGTGTATGGTGTTATATCCTTTGATATCTCTGTGGGTATATGTTGCATGCAATGAATGTCATTTGTATGTGTGGCTCATACAGTCTCCATTTGGTAAGGTGGTAACTGTAGGAATAGTGGTGTTCCATATTGTGGGCACGTACTACATATGTAACTTACTGTACATATCTCTGCATGTGTATGTGTACTTACATATATATGTATAATATATATATATATATATATATATATATATATATATATATATATATATATATCTGCTGACATATATATAACCTGCGTTAAATATTTAGACATATAGATGTAGACATGCATATCTATAGATGTAGGCATTTGCATGTATATATGTTCATATATATTTATATATATGTATATTTTTATATATATATATATATATATATATATATATATATATATATATATATATGTGTGTGTGTGTGTGTGTGTGTGTGTGTATCTACATATATAGATGCATTGTATCTGTTTAGATATTAATATATTTACACACAAACATACATCTAAATGTTGGAATACATTCTCTGTACTGGTGAATGACTGGGCTGCATGATATGTTTTTGAAAACATCAGTGTTATGTACATCTGACATGGCTTAGTGGTAAATCACTTTGGCTATGGTGTGCAGGGTCCTGGGTTCAAGACTTGCTGAGGCTGTTTCTTTTCTTGTTGGGCAGAACACGGGCCATTAGATACAGAGTGATTAAGGCACTTTAAAGCAGTTGTAAGTGGGTTTGCGCACGTTTGTGCGGAGGTAAGCACAACTAACGTCTGGTTACAGTTTCTTATGCTCAGCTTCTAAATTTCTTAACCTGTGTAGGCATTGCTTACCCCTGCACAAACAGGCTTAAACCCGCTTACTGTTGCTTAAAAGTGCTTATTCCAACTTACCCCCACAATAATTTCTTTAAAAGAAAAGAAAAAGGGGTTGTTAGAAAAGTGGTGAAAAAAGGGGCACAAAGAGGGAAAGACGGTAAGGAAAATAGCCAGGGATGTGCAGGAAGGGTATAGAGAAGGTCCATAGCTGCTCATTTCTTCTACAACAACAGCTGTGCATATACACTGAATTTGGAGGTAGATTTGGACACTCAAACCCTTGGGGGGGGTAAGGCCAATAAAAATAAGTTGTGATGCCAATTAGACCAGATTATATGTGTCCAGTGGACAAGTGTGCAAATTGGGCAGCTATGTATGGAGGAAGATTTTTTTGTGGTAACAGATTGCCCTTTTTTTTTAGGTGACAGTGGGATGTTGGGGAGGGGTAGTAGGTATATTTGGGGAGGTAGGTTGGGTAGGTTAACAGACAAGACAAACAAGATGCATACAGGGGCGGTATATGACACATGTGGGGGGTAAACACCTCGATGGGGAGGGGTGTTGGGAAATTGGAAGCCCATGATCCCCCTAGTGGAAACAGTGGGACTGAGGTCCTCAGCCATGGCCAGTCAGCACTGCACCTTCACAGCCTCGAAGGTGGCTGTTCTGGGGACTGAGTTACAGCACCAGGCTGACTGTCTAATCATGACACACTGCCCTCGAGCTGGCATAGAAGATCACCAAACTGCTGGTTGATCTCTCTACTCACCACTACCCCGACCTGGCAATGGGTGATTGATGCCTGTCTGTGCCCACTCCCAGGGAGTGAGCCCCATCCCCTGAGGCAGTTCCACCTGAAGGGGGTTCAGGACCAACGGACAGGGAGGACCTGGGTTGAGACCCAGACATGCTGGTGCCTGGAGCCATGGTCAGTTGAGGTGGGACAGGTGGGTCTGCTGGGACCGGCCTTTGCAAGCATGCTATAGTGTTTAGATTTCATCATCATATGTGGGTTAGTAATAGTCAATGCATTCCAGGGTTAGGTATAACAGCATGCATAGATATTCCCATTAACCCAGACACCATATACGGAACAGTTGCATAGCAAACAGAACACTAAGAACAGCATGCAGGTACATTGATGGCATCATGCCACCAATGTTGGAATAATTCAATATAACACATGCATGGGATCCATTAATATATTTATCAAACAATTGGACAGTATCAGAACATAGGTGACATCACATACTAGTTGGGGTGGGTATGTTGATTATTGTTTGAGATATGGTGGGGGGAAAGAAAGATGTAAATTAACAACTAGTATATTCCTGCAGTTCACATTACTTTCCTAGTCATTGCTGTTATCTGTACCTTACAAGTCTTACTACACTACCCTATAGCCTTAGTTTGGACAGTGATATGGCTGTTGTTATCATTACACATGATCTGGTTTTATCTGCAGTATACACCTCTTACCTGGTATACCATTGGAGGGAATGTTTGTTAACACTATCTAACTGTTTCTACACATACTCCCAGATTCTGGGTTGATGTTGTGCACATAGCTATCCAACTCTTTCTGCACAGACTCTGGTCATGTGTTGACCACATGCTGGTGTACCAGGACATATCTAGAATATTGTCCTCTTCCACCTTTATTGACCTCACACACACATATACATGCTTTCCTACACAGTAATATTCTGTAGCATAGTGTGGGTGATAGTAATCAATGATACTTTATTATTCAGAGAAACTGCAACACTCACAATTCCCTACAATACCTGAGTGAACAGTACCAGTACAGGTTATAATGGTCTGTATTTCTCAGCACAGTGTTCATATCCAACTTACCTGTGGGAGCAATGTTTGTTAGCACTACCTGACTGTTGCCACACAAACTTTCAGAGTACACATTAGTATTATGCCCATGCGGCTCACTCTGTTATTGTACACACTCTGGTCACAGCTTGACAACATGGGAGTGTAGACAGGACATACTTGAAATATCACTCTCCTAACAGTTTTGTGGGTTGCTACAGTGACAGGTTTGTCCTCATAGGTGTTTGACAATCACTTATATTCCCTGTTTGCTGGCTAAACATCTGGAATCATCCCACAGACTTACCAGGGGGACAGGGAGACAGGCAGCATTGTCTTCTCTGTACATCTACAACTCTGTTGTCTCTTCCCGCTCCGTTCGCCCTTCGGGCTCACTCCGCTCCCCTCCCTGCCCCCAAATCTATTCAATCAACTAACTCACAACCAGTTAATACAACTAATCCATGCTCTTCTAGATGTCCAACAGTTTGACATTCTCTGTCTAACCTACTAAACTGGCTTTAACCTCCTACAGGAAACTATACTCCTAGGAGACTTTAATATTGACTGGAACTTATGTAATCATGCTAATCCATACCTCCATGGCTCAAATGTAATAATAAAGAAACCATACTTGACTGGATCTTAACAAATAATCCCCACTCCTGACCTATATTTTAAAGCTCTCCAACATCCTTGAATACCACACAACCAGACAACTAATACTTTATAGAAATAAAGCCTGGACTAAATGGAACCACTAAAAACATAACTGATCATCTCACTTTTAAACAAAAAGAAATATGACAAAACAAGCCATCCTAAAACTAAGTGCAAAAGCTATAGCCTACCCTGTATTGATTATTGATTAATAGCTTAAAAAAAAAAACTATCCCTCTCATTATGAAAAATTCACATATATCCCCCTTTTCAATGGAGAAATGCATCCACAAACAGTTACTTAACCACCTACTAAACTTCAATCTCCTAGCTAACTGCCAACATGGCTTTACCACAGCCTTACTATCCTTCATAGACTCTATAAACAAAAATCGCAACAATAATACTCCCTCTTCAGCATTCTTTGTTCCCTGTCAAAGCCCTTGACATGGTTAATCACCAACTCCTTACATCGTCTTTAAATCCCTCTCTCTCTCAACAATCTTATTAAGCTGGTTCACATCCTATCTCGAAAATCAAAAAACAGGCAGTTCTCTGGGACAACCATCTCTCTGATCTTCTCCCCCACTCTATAGGAGTCCCTCAGGGCTCCTCTTCTGTTTTCCATTTTTATAAATGACCCTATCTCTATCTACACACTCTATCTACCTGTATTCAATATGCAGATGACACTACCATCATTTGCTCTGCCTCAACTCAGACTGAACTTCAGACCAAACAACCAAACTCTTGGAAAATTTGACTTTCATATTAACTCAACAATAAAAACAACTAACAGAAAACTAGGTTCTCTCTAATCAAATCTTGTTTAACTCCTGAAGCCCCAGATCTAACATAGCCAGAACCACTCCTTCCTCTCTTATATATATATATTCCCCATACATAATCTCTTCTAGTATAATCTCAATCAAATAACCCACATCATACAACACATTTGCAGATTTTGCTGCAGCCTCTCCATATAGGACTCACCATTGACAATACTATCACTTACAAATTGCCCACAAATCATCACCTAGAAGAAGACAACATGCTCTCTCCCCTTATAAAACCCTATACCAATTTGAAGAACCTTGGCTCTTCTAACAAAATACTGATTCAAACTTCTCTATCAAATAATGACCTCAGTTCCACTATTTAAAACAAACTCAAAATCTTCCTAACCAACCACTGGCTATGCTCTTGCTATAACTAACTCTAGTATACCAAACTTCACTTCTTAATTATTCCTCTCTCTCTCTCTCTATTAATTGTAGTAATACTAAGTAAAATATCTAATCTTATTTACCTGCTAAGTCTATATTGTACTCTTGTGTCTATACATACTGGGAAGAAAAATAAAGCAAATGTTTTCTTTTTATGACATAATTCTGTATATTTTTAACTTGTTATGTAAATGTAAAATAAAAATAAATAAATAAAATATGGGCCCATATACTGGACATTCTGGCCTCATCTGTACAGTTGTGGGGTATGATTCTATATGCAGCCTACATCCACTCCCAGGATTCAGACCATAGCTGTGTCTGCTACAACATAAACACTGTCTATCACAGTTGTGTCTGCTATAGAGATATTGTTGTATATCTCCTATCTGCTTTCTGTCTTATTAATCCCCTGTACTTTTGCATTCTGACCTTGTATTACAACACTCTTATACAGATTTCCTAGACAGTTATATGTTTTAGGACAGTGTGGGTGACAGTGATGTATAATTCCTCATTATTCAGAGCAACTGCATCTGTTGCACTGCCATACAATACCAATGTAAACAGTACCAGTACTGGGTATCATTCTTGTATTTCTGGGCACAGTGTTGGTATCTGACAGACCTGTGGGAGAAATGTTTATTAGCACTACCTGAATGTTCCCACACACAGTACCAGATTCCACATTACTATTATGCACATACATCTCACTCTGTTACTGTACACACTCTGAGCACAGCTTGACAAGTTGGGGTGTAAATGGGACATACGTGGCTTCTAAGTCTCATAAGATTTTGTGGAGTTGCTAATGAGCAGGCTTTGTTCTCACAGATGTGTGTCAATCAGTTGTATTTCATGTTTGCTGCCTATATGTCTGGGATCATCCCACTGATTTCCCAGGGGGACAGATTGATAGGTAATAGATATGGGCCACTTCACTGGACATTCTGTACAGGTCTGGAGTATGATTCTGTATGCAGAGTACTACTACTGACAGGATTCGAACCATGGCTGTGTGTTAAAAAAACAACAATTCACATCTCAGTTGCATGTGCTATTCGGGGTTTTTTTGTCTGCATTTTATCTGTTTTCTGTCTATGTGTCTCTCAGTTGTACTAAATGGCCTCTGGGGAATCACACCTGTCATATACAGGCATTCCTACACATTCAGTTTATGGTGCACAGTGTGTGTAACAGTGCTTAATACTTACAGTACTATTACATGATTGCTATTCTACATTACCATATGATACCAGGGTATACACATGCAGTCCAGCAGTTAGACCTTTATTGCCAGGCTATTACACTTTTATTGACATACAAATGATGTGAGACTCTTCCTGCCATAATCTCTAGTGTATTCAGTACTTGCCTTGAACTATACAGGTTTTATACAGGCAATTAATTGACTACTACTTTTAGTTTTATTTCTTATGACAGTAATTGCATGAGTATTACTGACCTGCCTCACATTGCAAACTTTCCAGGCGACTGATGTGGGCCTCCAGGTTCGCAGCCCACTCCATTGCAGCTGTGGGGTACATAAGAGGAATATTTAGCCATACCTATCCATGATATACCTGAGCTGGCAATTATTACACACATAGTGGGGTGATACTTACACATGACTGGAACATGCCCTGATGCTCTAGGCTCTTGGAGCCACTCCTCCAAGAGGTCCCCCTTACGCCACTTCAGGTTGGCATAGTGATGCCTGACCTGCACACCAGTTCGGGGTATGCCAGTGGCACTGGTGAGCTTGCGGTTGAGATGATCCCAGGCCTCTGCCTTATATTGGGAGCCCTGGTACTGGCCCTGCAGCAGTCTCTGATCATGGTCTTTGACAAGAGTCCTGCCATGACCTTGGACTCCTGGATGCACCAACGCTGCACCCGGAAGTGCACACCTTCTCCCCTTACTGCCATTGTGCCTGCAAGGGGAAGCTACAACCAGTTATCAGATGTATTCCCTCCTCTTGGGTTTAAGTAGGGCTGATTTCCTGCACTTTTCTGTGATTAGCCTATTTTGAAAAGGCTAAGCTATGGACAATCCTGCTTACCTAGGGTAGGCATTGTTTAAAGGGATATAACACTGGGCACATTCAGTTAGCTGGCCTACACATTGCTTACACCTCCTAAGCTGGCCTGTGCAGTGCTTAGCATTCCTTACATTAGACTTTGCATTATAATTCCTTTCTGGCATTGAGTTATTATTCATTACACCTTATATGTATGCCTGTTATCCATGATTCATATGTATGTACACTGTATGGGATATGGTGTTTTATTGGAGACTTCAACATTCTATTACAATTACACCTGACTTCTGGCCTTACTGCTGTACTCCGGTTCACATATTTATGTTATGTAGTGGGTTAAGGCACATATGTCTGTATACTGATTCCTTTCACAGGTTCAGTTTGGTTTTTACTATGGTGAGGACTTGTTTGCTGATAGCTCATTCTTCTGTACTTCTGTGATGGTTTGGTGGTTAACTACTGTGACTGTGGTGTATAGGGTCCTGGGTTTGAGACCTATATGGCTGTTTAGTTTGTTGATGGCCAGAACAAAGGCCATTGGCTTCAGAGTGATTAAGGCACTTTTGAGTATTTGTAAGCATGTTTGCACAGGTCTGCACGATGGTAAGCACTGCTAACCTGCAGTTACATCTGCTTACAGAGAGTTAACTTCAGGATTGCTTAACGAGTGTAAGCATTGCTTGCCACCACACAAACAGGGTTAAACTCACTTACTAGTGCTTAAATATGCTTACTACAGCTTATTGGTGCTTAAACCTGCTTACTAGTGCTTTATTCATTATGACACTGACACCTCACATGTGCATTTACTGCAGTACTTCAGTTCATAAATATATGTTATTTAGTGGGTTTTGCAACATAAATATTGATCATAACGTGCTTTGCCATGGAAAATGGAATGTGTTACAGTGGGACTCGAACCAGGAATGCCTATTCATAAGGAGAATGCTCTGCCCACTACACTATTGCTATGCTGCGTCATTTGCATATATCTTCCTTGTTATCCTCTTCAGTCATTTAAGCTGCATTAACTGTAGCTGAGCGATGGACACACCCATGCACCTACAGTTAGCTTTAATGGGATTTTTATAAAAAAAAATAAAAATAAAGGGGTTTGTTCATTTCATTTATGTATACTGTTGCTGTTGTACACAAGGGGGACTGTTGGTGGGGATATGCGGACACCAATGAGCGGTCTCACTCATTTCTGACCCTTTTCTGCTGTTCTTCATTGCGGGGGCATGTATATTCTGAGAGCTCTGCTCTTAGACACACCTCCCTTACAGGCACGCTCCATGTAAGACTGGGAGCTCAGGCAGTGCACGTCATTTCTATGCATGGTGCACTACCGTCCTGCCCCTAAACAGCTGCCAACATGCAGGACTAAGCTAGTCCTGCATGGAGGAATAGTAAATCCGGGGGAATGTCTCTGAAAAAGCTGCAGTTAGTGAGTGGAAAAAAAATATATAAAGATGAAATAAGAACATCAGTTACAAAGGTGTGAGTATATATGCATATATAGGTCTACTTCTAAATTTTGAAGTTTCAAAATGTCAAATTTTTTATGGTCAAGACCATAAGATTAAAGTTTTGAAACTTCAAATCAATTAAATGGAGATTGCTGTGCAGTGTGGAACAGTAAATTTATGGTTTGCCCTCACTGTAGTGCGATCTCAGAGTTGGTACATTCATTAGTAAGGGGTGTGGGGGGAGCAACCCCCAAATGGGAGGTGCAGAGGGGTTTTCTCCCCTGTAAAATGTTAAAAAAAAGATTTCTTTTTGTTTTTATTTTTTTTTAATTCACATTTCAAAGTTTCAAAACTTCGACCTGATCGTCTCGACCATAAGAAATTTTAAGTTTTGAAATTCTGAAATTTAGAAGTAGACCCACATACATACCTACATATACTGTATATCTATTTATTTATTTGACATTTGTTAACCAGCTTAGTCAAACTCAGCCATATGGCCCGTTTTCAGTGGAAACCCAAGGAGAAAAGCTCCAGGATACAGCATTAACATGAGATTACATACTAGAAAATGTATAACCAAAGAATATACAAGAAAATTAACAATGCAATGTACAGAAAAAATGAGACAAAGAGAAATAACAAAGCAACATAAGATATACATCCAGTGAAGAAAAATGTTTCTGAAAGCAGAAATATAAATCCATGGGAAAGTAATGAAAATAAAGGTTATAACTCAAATAAAATGTTCAACTCAAAAATAAAACGTGTGTGGAAGCCGAGTATGAGCATATTCTTTACATGGAAATATAATACTAATATTTAATTTTCTATAGATTGAAACAACAAGTTCTGAAAAGTAAAAAATATTGGGAAGTAAGTTGGAGTGGTAATAGGAATCATGGAGGATTATGGCATGGGCAGGATCTTGAGTTCAGAAATACATTTTTGACTTCAGTTTTGAAACAGACGGTACCATTAATGTTATAAATGTTAGGGGGTAGTCTATTCCAAGCTTGGGCCACTGAATTTCTGTAAAGGAGTTTGTCATATCTTTTTTGGTTTATAGATATCTAGAAGTTTCTGGTCAGAGGTACAAAGTGAGTGAGCTGGGATATAAGGGGATACTATGGTAGAAAGAGAGGGACAGGCTAAAGGTTTATTTAGCAGGAAGTATGTGAGCTGCAGCTGGGAAAGAAGCAGGAGCTGGGGGAATTCAAGCCATTGAAGATGTTTCAGCCAAGAAAGTGATGTGATTTGTATGGTTGGTTCCAGGCAAATCTGGCTATGTTGTTATAGGTTTGTTCAAATTTGATTATTAGGGACAACTGGAGATGTGTAAGGATAGGAGAGGCCAAGAAGGCAAGGAAGGAGGAAGGCATCAGCTAGAGTGGGTTTGGAACTATGAGCATTAAAATAAAACATTTTGTATTTGTATAAGAAGACCCAATTTTTTGTATTTTTTTAAATACACTGCTGTATATGGATGTTGAATTTTAGCTGGTCATCAATTTATAGTACCAAGTAGTTTGGTGTGAGGATCTGCTTTGATAGGAATGTTATTGAGACAAGTAATGGTAAAGGTGGCTTTATGGCAGTAGAGGGATTTGTAAAGGAAAAGTAAGAGCTTAGTCTTTTTGGAATTAAGTATAAGTTGGTTTTCTGTTAGCCATTTTTCCACAGATGACAAAGTGTTTTGAGTAATGGAAAGTAGGTTAGAGATGTTGTCTGAGAAAGAAGTGAGAGTAGAGTCGTCAGCATATTGTATACAGGAGGAAGTAGTGCAGGAGGAGTGTAGATCATTCGCGAAGATGTTGAAAAGGAACGGGTCAAGGATTGACCCTTGACGGATGCCCGACCGGATAGGTAGGAAGGGGGACCAGGTGGATTGCCATCTAAAAGACTAGAGTCTGTTTTAGAGGAAACTCAAGAGCCAGTGAATAGTAGAGTGGGAGAGATTAAACTCAGTAAGTTTGGTGAGCAGCTTAGAATGAGAGTCTGTATCGAAAGCTTTAGAGAGGTTGAGGAAGAGGCAAGATGCTAGATAATTTTGTCCCTGGCCTTAGCAACAGTGTGAGTGAAAGATAGGAGGGTAGTAGAAGTGCTATGATTAAGTCTGAAACCATGCTGAGTAGGGTTCAGAAGACCTCCATCTATTAGATACTTAATAAGCTGGTTATGAATATATCTGTCAAGGATTTTGGAAAGTGTACAGAGAATTACAATGGGTCTGTAATTAGGTGGATCTGTGGAGGTACCTCCTTTGTGTAGTGGTATGGTGTAGAAAGATTTTCAGGTATCAAGGACAGTGGATTCTTGGATAGATCTGTTTATTGGATTAAGATAGGATATGCTATAGAGAGGGCTGAAAGTTTAAGAAAGAGGGGAGGGAGGTTGTCAGTAGAGGGAGACCATGGTTTTAGTTTTAGTAGAAGGTATTTTATGTAATCAGTGGAGATAGATTTAAGAGAGAAAGGGGTGTTCTTGTTTGTTATATGTGTGGTATGTGAGTGGTTTTGAGACTGACAATCTTGAGTTGGTTTTTGAATAGACTCAATGAAGTGGATGTTAAGTAAGGTGGCAGTTTCTTCAGGAGTATTGTTAGGATAGGGGTTGGGGTGGTAGGCTTACCAGGGCACAAGATTTTATTGATGGAGTGCCAGAATTTTTTGGGGGGTTAGAATTATGGGTGAATTGGGCGTTATAGTAGAATTTTTCTTATCTTTATTAATTTGCTTTTTAGAAAGATTTTGAAGTTCTTTATACTTTTGGAAATGTGCTGTGGATTTAGTCTGTAGCCATTGTTTTCAACACTTCTCTCTTTTTTCATGAGAGTGTGGGTGTCTTTAAGAGATAAGGAGAGTAAGATGCTTTAACCCTAATTTTTCTTAGAAGATCCATAGGGTCAAGGATCCCCCAAAAGGCCCCATATAGTGTCTTTTTAGGTGGTGTTCTAAAGGCCAAATTACCACTGTAACAGCTATAAATAAATGCAATCTGATGGTCATGCTGCTCAGTGCTATAAATCTCAAGATGCACTCACTCAAAGCACTCCTCAAAATGGATAACATTGACATGTGTGCTGTAAAAGAGTCCTGGTTTAAAGCAGGAGATCGCACCCCTGTGCTACCAGCTATAACTCATTTCACACCTTTCGGCCCTGAAACATGGACCATAGCTCCAAAGGTGATGGTGTTGCCATATTCATAAAGGATATGCACACCGCCAAACTAGTAGCCCAGCATAACATATCTGAGATACTTCGGATACAAGTAACATTGGGTAAGATAGCGATCCAGGTCATAGCCTGCTATAGGTCCCCAACCATGTCCCTAGACTCTCACTCCATGTTCCTAAGCAACCTTGAATCTATCAAGGTCCAACCCAACACTCTCATAATAGGAGACTTCAACTACCCCTTCATTAACTGGGAGAACTACTTAAGCACCAATATACTGACCCAGCGCATCCTGGAATTCATCTATTTCAATACACTGGACCAGCTCATTCTGAACCCCACTAGAGGATGCAACATCCTTGACCTGGTTATTACTAACATGGGCAACCATTGCTCTGCACCAGTATTCAGTCCCTCCCTGGTCAGATCTGACCATAAAGTAATCACCATAGAAATCCACATCTCACCCACACACACCCGGAAAGGTAACCACCTTGAAAAACTTCTCCAAAGCTGACTTTGGGCTCCTAAAAACAGAGGTGGCTAATTTCACGGCACCCATGCCAATAGAAAATAGCTGCATGACTGCCGAATCATATACCAATGCACTGTACGAACATGTGCATAAATGCATGGAACTAGCCATATTGAACAGAACCAAGATGCTCTCCTCCAAAAAAAGGAAGCCAATCTGGAGGTTCCCTGCCATTAATAAACTCTACAACAGAAGGAAAAAAATGGTTGCAGAAAAAGGTGAAGTCCCAAGACTGGAAAAACTCCCTTATTAGCCCCAAAAAAACTTGATATCCATCATCAAATCCTCTAAAGCCAGCTATGAATGCAGAATTGTGGCAGACACTAAAATAAATCACAAAGCCTTCTATAGTTATATCAAGAACCTCCACAGCAATACCCAGATTTGCTCTGAGTTACTGCACAATGGTATTTCCTATACTGAGCCAGCAGATATTGCCAACATACTGGCTGACAGATTCAGTGCCAACTTTACCCCTCCACCCCCAAAGGACCAATCATAATACTGGAAGAATGTCAGGCCCCCAGTATTACTGCAGCACAGGTTAAAGCTGCATTATCCAAGGTCAAGAATACAGCTCCCATGGGACCTGATAATATCCCTGGTTGTGTTCTACATGAACTACAAAGCAAATTGACACCACATCTGTGTGTCCTGTTCAGTCACAGCCTCACCTCAGGCTGTGCCCCTACTGAATGGCACACTGCTACAGTCATCCCTCTCCATAAAAGGGGTGCAACTACAGACCATGGGAATTATTGCCCCGTTAGCCTGACGAGTCTGATATGTAAAGCTATGGAGCGGATCATCATGGACCTGATTAACAAAGATAAAGGAAATCTCCAAACTCTAGATTCCACACAATTTGGCTTTGTGAAAGGGAGATTGTGCCTGCTCAATCTGTTTGACTTCTTTGAATCAGTCACCAGGGCTGTAGATGAAGGTAAGGCAGTGCATATAGCATACCTTGATCTGGCCAAGGCCTTTGATACCATTCTTCACTCGGGAATTATTGATAAACTCACCAAACTATGCATCAAACCCTATATCACTAGGTGGGTTGCAAATTGGCTCACAGACAGAACACACAGTGTGAAAGTAGTAGACTCTAAGTCAGACTGCTGACCAGTCATGAGTGGAGTCTACAGGGATTCTTCCTGGGTCCCCTCCTGTTCAGCATCTACTTCTCAGAAGTCCAGGCCAACACAAAGCGACTATGGCTGACAAAGTTCGCAGATGACTGCAAGCTAGGAGCCATTATTAACTCCCCAGGTGATGCAGACATCCTACAGAAAGGCCTCACTGAGACCAATGACTGGTGTCAAAACCATGGCCTTAAGCTTAATGCCAAAAAATGTGTCATCACCCACTTTGGTATAAACTCAGTTCCCACTAATTACCACATCGATGGGAGCTCACTAAACACTAAAGGTGTTATAAGAGGTCTGGGGATGCAGGTTGACAACAACGTCTCCTTCGACCACCACATTGTCACTGTGGTCAGAAAGTCCTTCTATGTGGCACATCTCATTACCAAGGGTTTTGCATCTAGGAAGAAAGAGGTCATCGTCTTTCTACTCTTCCCTCATTAGACCAGTCATGGAGTATAATGCCCCATTTGGCATGTACCTCAATAGATACCTGCAACAGCTGGAGAGGCAACAGAAGTACCTCACGAAGAGGATCCTAGGCATTAAACACATGTCCTACATGGACAGACTCAAAAGACTCTAGCTATTCTCTGTCTCATATCGCCTACTTAAAGGCGATCTTTGCTTGACTTACAAAGCCATGACTGACCCAGCTCTGTTAGAAATGCTACATCTAAAGAAATCCCAGTCTGTCTACTCCACATGCCCCAGAGACCTCAACCTCATTACTATAATCAACAGAACATGCTAGAGGGACAGGTTCATCACCCAGAGACTGCCCATGCTCTGAAATAGACTTCCCATACATGTCAAGCAGTCCCTCTTCAAGAGAAATCTTGATGAGTGGTTGGTAATAGAAAGTTCACCCCAGGAATCATTCCAGTGGCTCTACTTCATAGAGGCACTGGGAGCTAATGTCGGGCGGCATGATGCCAGGGCACTTCTATGGGCTAGGCTTGTAAAGGCTCCAGGGCCATTAGCCTAGTACACACCTATGAACCTATGAACCTAAACGTGTGATTGAAATCTATAACTGCATCATTGAGGGGAAGACCTTTAGGACTGACCAGTTAATAGAAGCTAGCCTATTATTAAAGGTTTCAGCATTAAAGGAAGAGAGGTTGTGACATTCTCTGTAGTAGTGGGACTTAGGTATTTGGAGGGAGTCGTTGTCTTAGGACTTGGGTAGGGAGGTGGTCACTTAGGTAGTCAGGTAGAATAATGGGGTTGTGATAGAGGGTCAGATCAGAGATAAGAATCCAGTCTAAGGTGAAGCAGTTAGTATATTTGGGTTCCTATTATATGATCAAAGATGCATTCTTTCGAATGCGTCTTGATTGAACTTGAAAGCACGAAATGGCAAAATAGCGAAACGGCATATAAGAAATTTCTTTCCCTGGGAAAGAAATTGCTTGGCCGCCTCCGTTACTTTGCTATTTTTGTCACTGTAGTGCGATCTCTGACTTGGTATATTTAAGTAGAAGGGTGTGGGGGGCAAAGCCCCCTACTTTATGTAATGTTTTAAAGTTTTTTTTTTCTTTTGTGGAACAGCGATATTTTTTCCCTTGGAAAAAAAATCGCTGTTCTAAGTGTTTGGGATTGTAAGCTTTCGCTTACATGGGGTTGATAAATCAGCGTTCACTTTTTTAAGCATTCGCTGATTTAACATAGACCGGTATTTTTGTTATTGAAATGAATAGGGTAGTAATAAGTTGAACCTCAAGGCAGCTAGCCAGGCTTCAAGAAACAATCAGCCAGCCAGGTATGCATCCGGGCAGTGGAGCAGTGAAAAGTAGGCAATATCTAAGGTAAAAACAAAAAAATATGTGAATGTTAATGCCCATCGCCAACTTTCTTTGTATATACTGTATATATTGCAGGGTTTTACTATGGATAGTTTTAATAGTTAGAGGAATAAAATAAATGAAGAAACTGTCCGTGTAAAAGGAGGGGAGGCAAACCCTAAAAAGAACTAGGTAGTGTGCATGCCACTAGAGATGTTATAGTTGATAAAACTTGCCTAATACACCAGCAGAGTACAGAGAATTAATTTCTGCCATGCAGGTGATGATTAAGCTCTTGTCATTGCTTGCCACAAGGTTTTTGCATTGGGAAGGATGGTCTAGCCAGGCCAGATATTGAAGGGTATACTTGTGGGAAAATTTGGGTAGATCAGTTGTAAAAGAAAAAAAAAATAAGGTTTAGGCAGAGTAGTTAGGAGAGGTAATAGAGAGTGGATTAGGAGCTGCTAAAGTAAATTTACATCATAGTAGGTGAAAAGAAAGTGGAGTGAGAGGAGAGAAGGCCATGTTACAGAAATACCAGGGGATTAAAAGAGAGTAGTAGGACAGAGGATGAGGTGGGAGAAATAAAAGGTAGGGTGGGATATATATATATATATATATATATATATATATATATATATATATATATATATGTGTGTGTGTGTGTGTGTGTGTGGATAAAAAACATTTCCTCCATCAGAAATTACATATCTTACACCAGCTTTGGAAATTCAAGTGGAAGAGCTACTTTACATTGCAAATATAAACACACACACACACACACACACACACACACACACACACACACACACACACACACACACACACACACGTGCGAGCGCACACATATATAATAATTATATAATATATGTGTGTGTGTGTGTATATCTATATCTACTTTATCTGTCTATATACAGTAGCTAGATAGATACCAAACAGACGTCCAATTTTCTAAGCACAGTAATGGTCTGTAGGGTTGACATTACTGGTAATTAATGGAGTGTCAGGGAGATCAGTTACTTCCTTGTAATGCCTGCCTCATCAGGTCTTATTGCCTGTTCAACGTCTCACATAAAAAGACTGAATGAAACCATGTACCATTGTCATATATATTCTAGCCTAACAGTTAATATAAACTTTCCAGTGTTAGTGTATTGGTATCATATTTCCCATGTTCGGCCATGTACCATAATAACGGTTTCAGCTGTAGCCCCACAGCTGTATCCCAGCCCTGTCATACAACCTACTTTTTCATCAGCAGTGCTCTTCTTGGTGCTTCATACCCACAGCAAAAGAAAACACTTCGTTACCAGATGCAGAAACTAGGTGACTATCACTGCTGATAATAGGCTCCATGTAACCCATGCTTTGTAATCTGATGTTCTATGCGATGCTTTTCGAGTATGCTTCAGTAGAGGGATTTGGCTGGTCAGTTGTCATGGTATAACACTTGCTTCATATCTCTCTTCATTTCTTCTGATTTCCTTGCCTCTGCGTATACTGTAGCTGTACCATGTGATTCTGGCATCCCTGCCTCTGTTTCTGTTTAAGTGGGATGGAGATGCTATTATTACAGCACAATGGCAGGTGGTATTCTGCTGTCTCTGTCTGAGTATCTACCCTTGTACCACACACACACAAAAACACACAGCACATGCACACAAACACATAGCTCATTTTTTATCCCGCTCATTGACAATCTTTACTTCAACACTGATGTCTACTGTAGCATTTCCACAATTTTGCCCCGTAACATTCTCAAATCTAGCATTAAATCTGTTCCTACACTGTATACCAATATTTCCTTTCCCTCAAGCATTCTGCAGCTCAGAAGTTTAGTCATTTACATTTGGCATGTATTTTCTCACTGTTTCAGATGTTTTCATTTGTATTTTCTTAGCTCTTATATAGTAGATATCAGTAGTAAATCTGAGAATTCTGAAACTGGTACAGGAAAGGGCTTTTGAATTTGCATATCTACATAGCAGCAAACAATACTCTGTTGCATTTTGTATGTGCACATAGAATCATCGTACTATCTACCTGTTCACTTTGGATGAGTCTTTTGAAAATTAACTTAGTAAAATTAGTTTTCTTGTATGCATAACATGGTAAGCTTCCAAGTATGTCACAGTGTTGCCCAAGGCTGCCCAATAAAATACACAGCACAGTGAAATCATTGTGACTGTCTGTTGAATAACACAACACAATTAACTTGTTTGTAATACAAAAAGTTATTTCAATAAAAGAATAACCGAATCCAATAATCTTCTATAACAACCTGATCTGTGTACTATATCCCTGTTCCCCTGGCCAGCCTATCAGAAAGCAGTGCCCACAAGGCACACATACCTTGCTGGGCTGTAACATTCAGTAATCTCACAGTCCCAAACAACAACCTCCAGTAAATGACCAGGAAACAGGGAAGGTATAAAAGGGGGGATCTTCCTTGCAACCACAATGTCTTTTGCCCCTTTTTTTAAAAGCACTGGGCAATAGGAGAGTGGGTGAATTTCAATTACTGATCTACTCCATCTTTAAATACCCATGGGAGGAAAGATGCCCCTCTTCTTTCCATTGTAGCCATGTGACAAATTACTCCCTGGCTCAAAGGATATTTACCTTTATTGTGAGCTTCTTTGAATCACAAAATATGCTTTAATCATCGTGGAGACTAGTGAAAACCCTGTACTTCTCATATACTCCATGCATTTCTATTGGTCCAGCATGTATCACCCTTGGTGAAGAGAAGAAGTTTCAGTCTTCGTAAGATCCCTGATCCACATGCAGTCTGTGGAAATCCTAGAAAAAAAATCTGCATTAGTAAATAAGTCCTTTTAAAGAGCATTTAGTTCTTTCAGGTGGACTTTTACATATAGTGACCAGGCACATCTTAGATAGATGCCAGATTGTTTTGAAATATTTATGGAATTATGTATCTAAGTTCCATTAGTTTGATCTTACATAAATAGAAGTTTGCACATCACGAATTACATTGGTAATATAATTTTCTTCTTCAAACCAGTATTCACTGCATTTAGTAACAGACCACAATATATTTGCCTGCAGGAAAACTTATGTGTCAGATAAAGAAGAAGAGAATTGCTCTTACAACTACATTTTCATATAAAATTGCTCAGCTTTTTTTTTTTTTTTTTTTTTTTTTTGAGTGGGTGTGGGATTATATAACCTTGGAATATCTTAACAAAGGGAAGTTGTGCGCATATTTTTTGTTTTGCCTGCCTGTTTTTTTTTCCTAGTCGATTCCTCTGTTCATCTGCTCAGATAGTTTTTTTTTACTTCTTTCAAACGTTGATAAAAGTTGCAACTCTAATAAGTGAAGGACAAAATGATTTAACCCAGTCTCACTTCATGCAGGGAACAATGCTGTAAATATTGTGCAAACACTATCGATCTGAAACCACAGGGTGGCGCTATTGTATCATCAAGTATGAACATATACATATATATAGCCCCATCTTTTTAAAAATTTGTATAAAAACCTTGTCTATATTACAGAAAAAGTTATAAGAGATTGCATGGGATGGAATTCTAGAACTTAATATGGACAATTAAAGGTCAGTGAGTACAATAAACAACAGTATTACAAAGATGTTGATGCTAATGTGAAGGTTGAAATAAAAATTGTTTACATTTTAGAACATGGTCAGAGCTTAGCTCTTTTACAAATGATCAGTACATGCTGAGTTAGTTGTGTTAAATATTGGGGAAATTATGTGACCAGATATGCAAATTACATGAAATGTTTTTAAATCCAACATGTTAAAATAATTATTCTCTCTTCATGCACAAACTGTGTGGAATAAAATATTGGTATCGATGAGTGCTTTCTGCAGCCATAGTGGGAATTACTGTGGAGTGTCTTCAAAATGGTTATCGACTGGTTCCACAATGAAAAGTCAGAGAGTTGAGTTAGGTCCCTTGAGCCAGTTTTTTTTTTTTTTTTTGTAATCCTGGGGCTCATTCTTACAAGTCTCAGCATTACAATAGGAAGCCAAAAGTATCTATCTATCTCTCTATCTATCTATCTATCTATCTATCTATCTATCTATCTATAGGTTCATAGGTTCATACTACGCTATCTGCCCTAGAGCATTTATAAGCCTAGCCAGAGTGTGTTTGGCTTTCGCCACCCATTTTAAATTAATTTTGCTATGCCCTTTTTCGAGGTTAGTATATATATATATATATATATATATATATATATATATACACATATATATATATATATTTATATATAGTTCTCCCACTAGTTGTCACCCATATGGTGAGTCAGAGCCACCTCGTTCCACCCAAATTCGCAATGGCTCCTCACTTACATTATCCACCAGAAGCTCCTACAGGTGCTCAGGTTATTGTTCAAACACAGACCACCTGTGATATAATCAGGGCTTTATCTCTCTCTATGCCACAGAGCTGGGTCAATATGTTATAACATTTTAATTGGGCTACTATTTCTTAATACTGCTGTATGAGATGTATTTCATATTGTGTTATTTTTCTTTTTCTTTCTTTCTTTCTTTTTTCTTTTTTTGATGGCAAGTTCTATTTTTTTTCTTGTTTTGCAGATACTTTTGTTTAGCTGTAACAGGTATTTATTTTTCAGCAAGAACAATAAAAAACACTCATATGCAGGTCCTTGTGTCCATAGCAAAATTACAGCAAAGTATCCAAAAATAATAGGAAGACACAAGATAGGCTCCAGGTTATAAAGCTTTAATCAGGCACAAGCGCTTTCACATCTGCTTCTTCAGGTGCATAAAAACAAACTGAAACTAGTCATACATTTAAACATTGCTGAATGTGTCACATGACAACAATACATCACATGTCTATATACACTTCATTACTATAAAATATTAAAGCTATATGGTAACCACAAAATAACTAAATATTCAAAGAAAATCATAAAAATATAATCATAACATATTTCTTACATACTTTGTACACTATAAAAACATGGTTAAAATACATATTCTTAAAAACAACTACTTTACCTACGTAGAGGTCTGGCCTTTAACTTTGGTCTCAGTGGTATTTGTTCATTGAGACCATGTCCCATGTCAGCTCTGAGTAAGACTATCCATCTAGCTTCCAGTTACTCCATTTTATTACATGTGCCCCCCCCCCTTTTACTCACAAAATTCCTAGCAATGGCCAAAAACTTAAATTTATGTTGGTTGTTAGTATTCATAACGTTTGGCCAGGGCATTACTTGTGCTTTGTTTGCCTGTGTGATAAATGTGTTCTCTAACACTCTCCTTGAGTGTACGGTCTGTTTTCCCAATATAAAATTTAGTATGCAAGAAATTGTGAATGAAGAAAATGCTTGAAATTCTGGAGACAGATACATATGCCTACAGCTCTCTGAATGAGCAAAATGGTGCATATAGAAACATTAAAGGGCATATACAAGATTTATTTATAGATGGCCTGATTACTGTCGAAGAACATCAATTTTGGTCTGTAGATTATCCCATTACCCCAACTATTTATGGGATTCCTAAAATATATAAGGACACACACCAACCCCCTTTTTGACCTATTGTAAATGCTAGAGGCTCCATCACACAGCCACTAGCGAAGTATCTTGCTGTTGAAATGAAAAAATTATTAAAGACAGAACCATTACTGTGTAGAGATTCATGGTATTTTTTAAGTAAGATAAACACAGTCGTTTTTGATGGGGCCTTTATTTTTATAACTATTGATGTAAAGGCACCTCTACACTGTGATTCCCCATGATGCCAGCACTCAATGATTCTGTGAATATCTACATAGTAAAAATCTGCCTCAGGATAAAATTAATACATTGGAGCAGTTATTGGATATAGTTTTGAAAAGTAATTTTATTTTGTTTGAACAACAACTTTATATCCAAAAAGAAAGGGTAGCAATGGGGTCTGCTTGTGGCAGCATGTATGCAAATATCGTCATGCTAAAATGGGAGAAAAGATTTTTAATGACCTCTCATTATTTCCCATTCTGTCACTTATATACCCACTTTCTGGATGATATTTTTATTATGTGGAGTGGACCTGAACAAAGCATCGATCCATTGCTTCAATATATTAACAACACGACCCCTTTTTTAAAATTTACACACACTATAAATGAGGTAGAAATTGCTTATTTGGATGTATTGCTAAAGAAAGACACCGAGAATAATAAGTTTGTGTCTGAGATCTTTTGAAAAGCAACTTATTCCAATAATTTTTTGCATTTCACGAGCTGCCACCCGTTTCCACAAAAAAGAGGAGTTCTGAAAGGGCAATTTGTTAGAGCAGCCCAAATGGTCACTCAATATGAAAGATTTATTTATGATTGCCATTATCTTTGAGACGTGTTTTTCAGAAGGGGTTATCCCCATTCCCTGGTTGAAAATATCATGAATGAGGTTATCAAGAAAAGAGAAAATGGCCATTTCATTCCTTTATTGAAATCTAATGACAACATGTCTGTTAATGGTATTACTGACTTATCAGCAGATGAACAGGTACATATTGCCAATACTTCTGTAGATAACCATCAATTAGTAAGTGTTAATGCTAATAATAATAATAATAATTATTATAAATCTTGTTTTATCACAACTTTTTCTACTGATGCATATTATATAAAAGCTATTTCAGAAAAAATTGGCCATTTTTGATAGGTGATATTAATATATAGCAATTGGAAAAGCCAGTCTGTGTTTTTAGAAAAAGCAACAACATCAAATCTTTATTAGAACACCAGAGTAAACAAATAAAAGTGGTTACATGTATAAATGTGCATCATGTAAATTCTGTCCCTATATATTGGAAGTCAATGAAATAAGTATTAAGGGGATGAGAATAAAAATTAGAGACATATATCGTTGCTTTAACGAGAAATTTGTATATTGTGCTATATGTGAATTCTGCCCTTGTTTTTACATAGGCAAAACTGAGCGTAAGCTCAAACATAGAATTAGTGAACATTTAAGAAATATTAGAAACCACTGTGAAACCAATGCTTTAGCTAAACATATCACACAATATCCAAACCACAGTTTTAAGTTTATAGTTTTAGATGTAGTTAATCCATCACATGGGGGTGCATGGCCATATCTCCTTGAGAGAAATGAATTGAGCTGGCAGATCCATTTGGATTCAGTACACTGGCCTGGAATAAATGACAGCATGTCTATAGTTAGTATTTTAAAACCGAAAGCCCTGAATAGATGGAATCATTTATAGTAGTTCATTTTTTAGTGAGAATTTCATATGTATGTAAATAGTATGAAGGATATGAAGTCTGAAACTCAAAATGTCTCTCTCATTATCCTAGTGATTTCAAGTTTGGGAGGAATAACGTCAGGGACAAAGTATAAAATATGTCTTGTTATATAGTTAGAGTTGCTAGAATAATGTGTTTTGCACTAGTACACATTTTTCTGAATAGCATGAAGTCTGAAATATGTCTGTTATTATATAACGGCTTCAAGTTAGAGAAGTCACAGCAAGGAAAAAGTTTAAAATATTGCTGTTATAACCATAGAAAGTTAGTAGAAAAATGTGTTTTGTGACAGCATGCATTCTCTGAAGGATTATTAAGTCAGAAACGTCATGTCTATGTAAATAGTATGAATACACATTTCTTGTGTTTGACTTTTAAAATACTTCATAGTTTTTAATGTCAGGGTTAATGTTTCACTATTCATGCACATTTGCATGTTTCACTTTTTCTTAATGTATATGTTTTTAAATCACATCTTTTTATCTGAAGGTAAGACACAGTGCTTTTAAATATGAGTCAGGAAGTGATGTCATGCTTTAAAAGTATTTAACCAGGCAGTCATTTTTTTATAATTGTCTGATGAAGTTCCTTGTAAATGTTTTTTGGAATGAAAGCGCTTACTTGCAGTTTGAAAAATAAATCCAGCACCTGTTTGTGAAGGCTTGAGCTTTTTTGTGTACTTCTTGATTTTGTTTGGTTTTTTGGATCTACCTCCCCAAACATACCTGCAGCCTCCGCCCCATTAGCCTGACGAGCCTGGTCTGCAAGGCTATGGAACGTATCATCATGTAACTTATAAACAATGACATTGGTAATCTCCAAACTCTGGACTCTACCCAGTTCGGGTTTGTAAAAGGCAGATCATGTCTCCTAAACCTGATAGACTTCTTTGAAGCAGTCACCAAAGCCGTAGATGAGGGTAAGGTGGTTCACACAGCCTATCTAGATCTCGCCAAGGCTTTCGACACCATCCCCCACACTGGAATTATAGATAAACTCACTAAACTAGGTATAAATCCCTATGTCACAAGATGGGTTGCCAACTGGCTCACTGACAGAACCCACACTATGAAAGTAGCAGACTCTAAATCCAACTTCAGACCAGTGACAAGTAGAGTACCACAGGGTTCAGTCCTAGGTCCTCTCCTGTTTGGTATCTACTTCTCTGAAGTACAGGCTAACGCAGAAGGTCTTTGGCTAACAAAGTTCACAGATGACTGTAAACTAGGAGCCATAATCAAAACTCCTAACAATGTGGACATCCTACAAAATGACCTCACTGAGACAGATGCCTGGTGTCCAAGCCATGGTCTCAAGCTCAATGCCAAAAAGTGCATTGTCATCCCTTTTGGCACTTACATACATAACTCTCATATTTACAGATTTCCACAGACTGTCCTGGGTGTGAGACCATATTCATGACCACTGCCACATAATACTGCCATGAGTCTGCTAGGTCAATGGGGTGATACCTTGAGTGCAGTAAGTGAATAATATCACATAGCTCTGACCCCCTTACTGCAAGACATCTGGACAAAGCATGACATACTTGGGGAATGGGGGGGTGGAAAGAGGAACATATCTCACATAATGGTGTTACAAACTGAAACAGTTTACAGTGTCACAGGCTTTGTTGTAACATAACATCCCTGAAGGATATGATGTCTGCAACACCAATGGATGTCAACAGTTACTCTGACCACAACCCTCACAGTATCCCACTGCTTTAACAAACACAGATGTCTGAAGAACAGACCAAACTTAACAGGCAACCCCCTGGGCAGTGTGTGGACATCAGGACAGTTTAGAGGTATGTCAAAGACATATAATTGTCAGATGTCAAGTCACACAGAAAATACATGTCCAAATGAACCATGTTAAATTAGCAACCCTCTATATGTATAACAACACTACTGACTTGCAATCTGTACCCAGTTCTGAAGCTTTATTCCCCACATTGCTGGGCTGTCTCCACATGTCCTCTCCTGAGAGGTATTCCCACCTACTGTCTGTGAAGCTGTAGCCCAGATCCCTCCATAATGTTCTCCACACAGGGAAGGATAAGGGGCAAGGCACACATGAAAGCTATAATTATAGCACTGTGTTGCTATGACATTGTCAAATGGAAAGACAACACAGCTGCTCTGGATGAAAGTAGCAAGTGGGAGACACCAATTGGTGCACAGACCATCCTCTGTGCATGAGGATTACCTACAAAAGGCAAACTGCTGCCTTTGCAACACAGGTCTCAACCCATCTACACAAAGACAGACTGTAACTACACAAACCTAACCAATTGCATTGTTGTGAGGTAACTTCTGAGCACTATAACAGGTATGTCAATCATGTAAACATGTAATGGAATGCAGAAGGGGGGATGCAATGATGTCAAATGGGACATTAAACACTAGGCCACAACAAGATCTGCTGGACTCACATGCTGCTGTCCAGCAACTATGGCCATTACTGCTTGCCCTGCCTGCATTGACATGGAGCAAATCTCTGGCCCCTGAGTCACCCCAGCAAAGGTCAGCTCATATATGACTACTACTGGAGTCTCTGTCCAATACTGAGTGTGTCACTAGTAGGCCAGCTACCTGGGATGTTGTAATTACTCATATGTCACCTGTTAATGCTACTATGATACATATGCTTGTCATACAAATGTAACACACGACAGGTGCAGGTGTGTATGTTGAACTGTATGTGATATACTGAGCCCATACCTGACAACAGTCCAGAGTTTTGCAGACTCACCACATGTTTGCCTCATATTTGTAGTCAGTGCCTCAGACAGTTGAGTATTGTCTGGCACATCACTGACAACCCATTAAAGACTGAAGTTGTAACAAATTAGCATACATTTCATTGTCAGATGTCATATTCTGCAGAGTACACCTGTGAATGTGACACCATCTTTGCTAGCAAATAAGGGTATTTCAGCTAGATTCATAAAGTGAAACTATTTACTGGCCTTTATCCACCACTGATGTGTGTCTTTGTGAAGATGTCTTACTCTAACAGGAGCTACGTGTCCAGCCTGGACAGATAGTATGCCACATGGGTGACATCCTGAGTGCAGTTAACGGTTGACAAAATACCTACTCAATTCATACCTGGCTACAGGCCTCCAAACATGACTATGGACACCCACCACACCCTTTGGGACCTGCTGGAATCTGTCAGGATTCAATCATCTACCCTGACCTTGGGTGACTTCAAATACCCAACCATAGTGTGCCTGACCTATGCCCCTGGAATATGCATGCACATAGATTCCTCGGCTTTGTCAATGGCAATGCAGTGGATCATCCAGTCAACACTCCTACGGCAGGTGGGAATCTCATGTACCTCATCCTAACAAACATGAGTAGCCACTGTAGCACTCATACAGTGTCGTCATCAAAAACAGTATATAGATCAAGAAATTTTGATCTGTTTGGAAAAAGAAGCATCTGAGCAAGTGATAAAATATAAACAACAAAATCTAGAGATATTTGAAAAATATAAAAAAGAAATATGGACTGGGAAAGAAAGAGAGATTTGATATGGTGCAATGTTTATGTAAAGGAGAAAGCCAAGTTAACTAATATAGAAAAGGCAGTTTCAAAGATATTCAAAGAGAAATACAGGCAAAGGCATCCAGATATGGAAAATTTCACAATAAAAAGATGAATAGCACAAAGATGTAATGTAGAAAAGGCAATTAGTAAAGCAGAAGCTAAAGAAACAGAAGTTGAAGTTATGGAGTGCCCGTGAAGTCAAGGATTTAATGTAGAAGGTCTAAAACAAACTACATCACAGCATGATGGAGTGAGTCCCCAGAATAAGGAAAAGCAAGAAGATCAGGAGACATGTGAAGAAGAAACATGGACAGGGGAAAGGAAAAGAGATTTAATATGGTGTAATATTTATGCAAAGGAGAAAGCAAAACTAACCAATACAAAAAGAGCAGCACCAAAGATATTTGAAGAAAAATATAGGCAAAGGAATCCGAAAATGGAAAACTTCACAATACAAAAAATAAGAAGACTAAGAGGAAAAGTAAAAAAAGAGATTAGTAATGGAGAAGTCAAAGAAATAGAAATTGAAGTAATGGAACAGCTGCAAAGAGAAGAATTCAGTGTAGAAAATCAAATGCAGAAAGCACCACAACAGCATAGAGCAATGGATATCCAAATTAAGGGGAAACCAGTGGAACAGGAAGCAACTGGTCAGGTGCCATATCAAGATATTTTGGAGCCTTCCAAAGGAAACCAGTGTAAACGTTCATTTGAAGCTAGACAGCAAGGAAAGGAACAGGAAACTGTGGAAACTCTGATGCAGTGAATGTTGAGGAGAGATAGAACAGTCAGTTCCCATATGATAGAACAACAGGTAGCACAGGATGAAATTGAAGAGAATGTGCCACAGGAAGATGATATAGAACTTTCTATAGAATGCCTGCAGGAAATGGAAAACAAGGGATGTGCCCTCCGTATGGAAGAATATAGCAACCACTGTTGGTTGGTTTTGGTCCCTCGAAAGGGCCCGTCCCGAGGGACAAGCAAAGCCAAGGACCGTATTGCCAACCAGGTATTAGTACTACCCCCACACAGAGTAGTGGTATTTGTTATTATATTTCATTTAATTATTTAAGAAAAACGACATTACTTTCATGCAATAATACCTGTTATAATGCCTGTTTCAGCGCGGAGATGCTCGGTACATTTTCTATCTTGATGAAACCGCCGCGCGAGCACATCAGAGTTGTTTTTTGCAGTGAGTAAAGCGTCAATGGAGTTTAACATGGCGCGAGACAGTTTAAAAATAATATACGACTGTCCAAACAAGCAAACTTTCCGATCTTATTTTATTAATGAATGCCATGTTAAACTCATTTAACAAACATAGCTAAAATAAAAAAGCAACGGAGATCTTGCTCCTCAGCTTTTTTAGATTTAGTAGCCTGGCCAAATGGGTTTAATATAAATAGCAGCTTCTCCGTCAAGCAACGGACCGTTGTATATTTTAAAAAACCCATGCTTTTTTAAATTTAATTTATTCGCGGCAGATGTTTAGTTATACTAAAGGAAAAAAAAAGTCCGCCGTCGGACCTTTTTCCCATAGTATAAACTACGACAATGGCGGGCCGCCACAATCAGCTGCGTTTAGGGGGTCATGGTATAATATGAGTTAAGAGAAGAGTTGCTTGATTTAATAGACAAAGACTGATATATCAAGATCAATGAGAGAAATAGACTGCAGAAGGTTAATAAAACCCCAAAAGTCAGAAGCTTGATAAAACAAATGAACATAGTAATTAGGACTGTCCATAGAGATCCATGCAATATAACAGAAGTAAACAGAATATATTACTGTTCTGCTAAATTAATAACTGATAAAATTCTACCACAGGAACACAGGGTAGTAAGGGAAAAGAGGGGCCAAAAGCAAATACCATCATGGAAATATTGAATAGAGAAATCTATAAAGTAGCTAAGACAAGAAGTGTCATTGTTAGAAGATTATAGAAGAGGGAACAGATCAACAAAAATACTTAGAAAGATAGATGTGATAAAAGCAATGCACAGTATTAGAACAGACCAGGATCTATTATGCGCTATTGGAGATAACAAACTAAAATTTTCAAAACAGGCAGAAAGACTTAGAAGACACAAAGATAAATATAAGGGAAAAGCACAAAATATGCAATTTATTGATGACCCAAAAAAGCTTTATAGAGAATTTGGAAATAAGGTAAAAGGAATTGAAAGACCACCAAATAAAGAGGAATTAGAAACATTTTGGAGAAATATCTATGAAGATCCTGTGGAACATAACAAAGATGCTAAATTGATAAAAGAAGTAAAAGAAAGAATAACAAGTTTAAAGGTACAGGATATGAAATGGGATGAAATAGCAGCCAGAGAGATTGAAACAACATTGAGAAAAGCCTCTAAGTGGAAAACCCCAGGCCCAGATGCAGTTCCTAACTTTTGGCTTAAAGTATTAACTTCTTTGCATGGGGATTTAGCAATAAGTAAGAACTATTTATATGTGCACCCCAAATACACACCACACTGGTTAACAACAGGAAAAACAATGCTTTTACTTAAGAGTGAACCTGCAAGCTACCCTAGAAATTATAGACCAATAACTTGTCTTCCAACGATGTATAAACTATACACAGGGATTGACGCCGGCAGAGTTTATAGTCATTTAGAAGAAAACTCAATTATGACAGTGGAACAAAAGGGCAATAAAAGAAAGTCATACGGAACAAAGGAGCATTTGTTGTTAAACAAAGTTACAGTGGAGAACTGTAAGAAGGGGAAGAATCTAAGTATGCCATGGACTGACTACAAAAAAGCATTTGATAGTATCCCACATTCATGGATAAAAGAGTGCTTAAAATGTATAAGATACACCATACGCTGATTGACTACATTACAGTAACCATGAAACAGTGGCAGACCACTTTGCAATTAAGCCATGATAGAGGACAGATTATTATCCCAGGGATAGAAATTCAAAGGGGGATATTCCAGGGTGACTCTTTGTCACTGTTGCTATTCTGCCTTGCCATTAACCCATTAAGCTGTTTACTTAACAATTTAAGCTATGACTACAATTTGGCTCCTAGAAAACAACAAAGTCTAACGACTTCTCATCTTCTCTTTGTCGATGATTTAAAAGTGTATAGCTCATCAGATGAGGAACTGAAAGCACAGCTGCAGGTTGTCAAAACTTTTTCAGATTATGTTGGAATGTCATTTGGTCTTGCTAAATGTGCAAAAGCAACTGTAAAAAAAGGAAAACTGCAGCACCAGGAAAACATCAGTTTGGGACAGGAATGTGATATAAAAGAACTTGTGCAAGAGGGAGTGTGTAAATACTTGGGAATTGATGAAAGATCAGCAATAAAACATGAACAAATACAAATAAAACTCAGTAAGGAGTACTTTAGAAGACAAATTAATTCTGAAAACAGAATTGACATCTAGAAACAAGATCCAAGCCATCAATCAATTTGCACTTCCTGTCCTAACTTATAGTTTTTGAGTGACTGACTGGACACAAAAAGTGTTGAATAGATTGGATATTAAAACAAGAAGGATGCTTCATGCTCACCTAATAATTTATAAAAATCAGTGAATACCAAGATTATATATTCCCCATTCCGAAGGAGGGATGGGCCTCCTTGAAATTCATTACATGTACAGATCTGCAGTTGTGGGACTGCACACATATCTGCTGACCTCATGGGATCCAAATGTAGTGAAAGTTTTGAAACATGAGGAGAATAAATCTAAGATGACATCTCTGCTTAATTTAGCAGAAGCATATCGATGTCAAGCAGGAATGTAAATCACACCAGACGTAAATGAAAACCAGGCAGCAACTGAATGTGCCAAAAAACAAAAGAAAAAATATAAGGTGAAGGACCAGATGAGAAGGCAAGAAATGTGGAAAAAACATAAATAGGTTCATAGGTTCATAGGTAGGTACTAGGCTATTGGCCCAAGGGCCTAAGTAAGCCTAGCCAACAAGGTTCCCTGGCTTATGTACCCAAGAAAGTTATTTTCCTGTGCCACTGCCGAGCAGAGCCACAGAAGGGATCCACCGGGTGTATTTCCTATTTCCCATCCACTCATCAAGATTTTTCTTGAAGAGTGCTAATGAGGAACTTTGCTTGACATAGATGGGTAGCTTGTTCCAGAGTATGCAAAGTCTCTGGGACAGGAATCTATCCCTCCAGCATGTCCTGTTTATTGTGTTGACAAGATTTAGGTCCCTAGGGCGTGTAGCTCAGAGGGATTGGGATTTCTTTAGGTGTAGCATGTCCAACAGCTCTGGGTTTGACATAGCTTTATGTGTTATGCAGAGATCACCTCAGAGTAGGCGATATGCTACGGAGTAAAGTGGAGTTTTTTGAGATGGTCAGTGTAGGACATCTGTTTGAGGCCAGTAATCCTCATTGTGAGGTACTTCTGTGGCCTTTCCAGCTGCTGCAGATGTCTTGTGAGGTACATTCCAAAAGGAGCGTTGTACTCTGTAATGGGTCTAATGAGTGTTGAGTAGAGGGGAACAATGACCTCTTTTTTCCTGGATGAGAACCCTATTGTGATGAGGTGTGCCACGTAGAAGGACTTCCTGACTACTATGGCAATGTGATTATCAAAGGAGAGACTACTATCAACCTGGGTCCCAAGGTCTCTTATAACACATTCGGTGTTAAGTAGACTGCTGCCTTTGTGGTAGTTCATGGGTACAGAGTTTTTACCAAAGGGGATGTCAATGCACTTTTTGGCATTGAGCTTGAGACCATGCCTCTGGCACCAAACATTTGTCTCAGTGAGGCCCTTCTGTAGGATGTCCACATCATTTGAGGACTCGACTATGCCTCCTAGTTTGCAGTCATCTGTGAACTTCATTAGCCAGAGGCCTTCTGTGTTAGCCTGTACTTCAGAAAAGTAGATGCCAAACAGGAGAGGTCCCAGGACTGAACCCTGTGATACTCCACTTGTCACTGGTTTGAAGTCAGATTTGGAGTCTGCAACTTTTACAGTGTCGGTTCTGTCAATGAGCCAGTTGGCAACCCATCTTGTAACATAGGGATTTATACCTAGTTTAGTGAGTTTAGCTATAATTCCAGAATGGAGAATGGAATGGAATGGAAAGCCTTGGCTAGGTCAAGATAGGCTGTGTGAACCACCTTACCCTCATCTATGGCTTTGGAGACTGCCTCAAAGAAGTCGATCAGGTTCAGGAGGCATGATCTGCCTTTCACAAACCCAAACTGGGTGGGGTCCAGAGTATGGAGGTTACCAATGTCTTTGTTTATGAGTTCCATGATGATACATTCCATGGCCTTGCAGACCAGGCTCATCAGGCTAATAGGGCAATAGTTCCCAGGATCAGTGGTGGCTCCCCCTTTGTAGAGTTGGATAACTGTTGCTGTGCGCCATTCAGTGGGCACAAAGCCTGATGTGAGACTATGATTGAACATGGTACTTAGGTGTGGAGCCAGTTCATTCTGAAGTTCATGTAAAATGCAGCCTGGGATGTTGTCCGGTCCCATGGATGCTGTGTACTTGGCTTTAGAGATTGTAGCTTTTACTTGTGTAGTTGTGATTACAGGGACTCTGCATTCTTCCTGTATAGATATGGGCCCTTTAGGGGGTGACAGGGGGGTAAAGTTAGTACTGAACCTATCTGCCAGGATGTTGGCAATATCAGTTGGTTCTGTAATTTTTGTGCTGTTGTACTGTAACTCAGAGCAGATCTGGGTGTTTCCATTGAGATTCTTGACATAGATATATAATGCTTTGTGGTTGTCCTTAGAATCAGTGGTGAATTGGTTTTCATAGCTAGCTTTGGAGGATCTTATAAGGGATCTCAGCTTCTTACTGAGGCTGACCAGGGAGCTCCTCCACTCATGGCATTTTATTCTCTTTTGCAACAGTTTCTTCCTTCTGTTGTACAGTGTGTTTATGGCAGGGGACCACCAGATTGGCTTCTTTTTTTTGGAGGATAGTGTCTTGGTTCTGTTTGGGATTGCACGATCCATACACTCGTGCAAGTGCTTACAGAGTGCATTTGTGTAAGATTCAGCAGTCATAAATGTATTGTCCCATCAGCATGGGTAGAGCCAGCAAACAGTGGACTGTAATCCATTTATTGATGGAGGATGGAGAAAAACAAACCGGTTTCGGCCTTTAGGCCTTCCTCAGTGTCTGCATTTGTTACAAAATGTCACAGCCTTATATATAGCAAGTGGTCTGGCACTACCCAGAGTCCATGAACAAAATTACATCACATATATTTCACATATATTCATTTAGACCAGGGGAAAAGAGTGCACCCAATTTTATAATCCATTTCTTTTCCATTTTGTTTAATATTCCATGCCAACCTGATTTGTTACATGTATTCCATTGAATAATATCAATCACAGTAAATCTAAACTTGGCCCGGGGATGTTTTATTGTATGTTTATATAGTGCATTGGTTGGTTTAGCAGTACTAATGTCGCTAAGGTGTTCTGAAATCCTAAATTTTACACACCGGGAGGTTTGTCCTCCATAAAAGGCTGAACAGCTGCATGATGCCAAATAAATCACCCAATCTGATTGACAATTTGCGAAAAATTTAATTGGAAAAACTTCACCAGTATTTCTGCTTGTGAATTCCTTGGTTTTGAACATATTATTACAGTGTATACAATGTCCACATGGGAAGCATCCCACTAGAGGGCCACCTTCTAAGGTTATTTGTTTAGATGAATTCTCATTTCTGTTGATGTGTTTGTAATGATTAAAAAAGGATCCCATGTTCCGACCCCGTCTGTAAGAAAAGTGACATATGTCATCCAGTATGGCCTTAAGCTTATTATCTGCTAACAATATGTTCCAATGTCTCTGTACACAGTTGATGAGAGCATTTGTCTTTCACCCATATGTGGTGACCAATCTAATTTGAGAATTAGATTTCTGTTTGTTCTCCCTATATTGTAGCAGATTCTCCCAATTTGTATTGGTAGCAAATCATCTACCCTGAGCAATGTCACCTCTTTGGTACCCATGGTTCTGAAACCTTATAGATAAATCTGACTCATAGGTGGAAAATGTCCTTTCCTCTTAGCAAATCCTCCTAAGGCGGAGAAATTGTGACTTTGGAATATTTCTGCAAATATGAGGTGGATGAAACCTGGAGGCATGGAGCAAGGAGTTGTATTGTGGGTATTTCCGATAAATTTCTGTTGTTAGTGTATGATCTGCATTCTTTGTGACTAAGACATCCAAAAAGGTAATCTGATTTTTGTCATAAGTTATCGTGAATTCAATACCCCATTTGTTTTCATTCAAATAGGTGACACACTCCTTGAGATAGACAATGTCAGATCTCCATACCATCCAGCAATCATCCAAATACCTCCTCCATATATCAATCTCATCCATGTAGATGTTGTGTGCCCTATCATAGATAATTTGATCTTCAACATAGGCCATAAAAAGATCCGCATATATAGGGGCAAAAGAAGCCCCCATGGCAGTGCCCTTGGTCTGTAGATAACATTCATTCCCATAAAAATATCACATTCTTAGTCAATACATGCTGCGACAAGCAAAGTAACAATGTATTGAAGCCTGGGGGATATAGTTCTGACTTTGTCAACCAATACTCCAATGCATCTAGGCCTGCCCAATGGGGGATGTTGGTATATAATGCAGAAACATCCAAAGTACACAAATACCACCATTCTTCAAGCTGCATATCTGCTATAATGCGGAGGAATTCAGTGGTATCATGTATTCTTGCTCTTACATATTGTAGCAAAGGCTTAAGGTGTAATGTGAGGAATTGAGATAATGGTTCCATGATGGAACCTCTACCCGAAACAATCGGTCAACCTGGTGGATGTATAGTATCCATGTGAATCTTACGGAGGAAGTAAATATATTGATTGGAGGGATCAGATACAGTAAGATGGTATTGAGTATCTTGTGTTATAATACCTTCCTCTCTAGCTAGTTGTAAGAATGTATGTATTTTCTTTTTAAATCCTGGTGTAGGATTGATCACCATATGTGTATAGTATCTATTGTCTGATAACTGTTGCATAGCTTTAGAATTATATTATGACCGATCCTGTACTACAATGGCACCCCCTTTGTCTGCTGACAATATTACTAAGTTCCTGTTATTAGCCATTTCAATAATTGTATCCATCTCCTTCCTGGATACATTGTTCTGTTTTTCATGCATATCCTTAAAATTGAAGTGTAAGTCTTTGAGAGTGGAGTTATAGAACATGGATACATTTGGATGCATTGGTGGAGTAAAAGTCGATTTATGATATTTAAATCTTGCATCATTGCCTGAATTATCTTCTGTCTGAAAAAATAATTTCAAGTTAAGTAATCGAAAAAACTCAGAAATATCATTAGCAAATGAATCTTCAGAGATAAAGAAACCAGGAATAAAATTATGTCCTTTATTAAGAATTTGTATTTGTGTTGTGGACAATGTGGTAGATGAAATGTTTAGCACATTATTTCTTTCTGAACAATCAGTTTCAATAGATCTACCATGTTTTCCTCCCACCCAGTTTGTACCTTTGGCTAAAGGGATCAAAGAATTTCTCCTTTTGGATACTGGTGAGTCAGCGGAGTGTTGTGTAGTGGACTCAAAAGTGGTTTAGGAGTCCTCACCTGATTCGTCACAACTTGATGTGTCTGATTTTTTCAAGATAGATCTGGGTCTTTTCCTTTTGTTAGTCTTCCTGTCAGAAGGCTCAAACCTAACCTGTTTGTTACTAGAAAATGGGTGCCCCCCCCCTTCATAATCATTTAAGTCCCAGTGAAATTTGCCCATTTTCTTGTCCTTTAATGTCTGTTCAAGGTTGATAAGGTCCTGTCTCATTTTCTGGAGGTTATTCGTATAGCCCTCTTGACTTTCATATTTACTGATGTCATTACACATATCTGTAATTTATATTATGTGTTTGTCTATGGTCTTGTCATAATATGCTGATAAAATTTTGACAAATTCCATTGATGATTTGTGTTGAGCCTCTGCTCATTGTTCCAATAATATAGAATCTGCTTCGGAGACAAGTGGTTGTATCTTTACCCCCAGTCCCCTGGGTGATATTTCTTTGGCTAAGTAAGCTTTGAAAAGTTTGGCATGCCACACATTAGCCCTTAATTTCCTCATAATTTTATTCAGTTTATGGAATGATATTTCACAACTGTAAGTTGTTACAGAGGCTTCCCTGTTGTTACCTTCTCCCAAATTAGTAAGCCCGAAGGCTGCTAAATCATCCCTATCAGCTGAAAGGCCCCTCAATATATCTGTAAGATCCATAATAAATGCAATCAAAACCACTACAAGGTCACCAACAATACTTTAACAGTGTCTGGTCCCCACTGAAAAATTATAGGAATATAATATCCTTAAGTGTGAGGACAAAACAGGCCCCTGTCAATATAATGTATATACAGGAAAAGTATATGTTTAGATCCTAAGGAAGTGAACAATAATAGCTACTATAATGGATGAGTCTTAATCGACGCCTATTTCAAGTGCTATGTTCACACCAACTTATAGTTATCAATTAGACTTGGAGGAACAATAACAGTCCCTGTATATAAAATACAGTACTGAGTTCCAAAATGAAAAGCAAACTGTGACCATCCAGTATTGTTTAATAGTATATATATTTATTATATTGTCCAAAGGAACTAAGGGACCTCAGCTGAAGGAAAAATAAGAATCATTAACAGGGAACAGGGAAGGAAAACAGGACCATGTCTACATCAAAGGAACCACCTTAGCCTAAACAGGACCTTCCCTTCCACCAAGACCTGGGACGCTCTAAAAGTTAGGGACACCCACTATCTGTTTAACTAATAAACCATGGATGGACCCACAGAATAAGAATTGCAACAGTACTGAATGCAACCCAATTATTATATTCCTTCTATGTATCAGGATTCGACCTAAAATATTTATATACAGTAATTAGTAAGTCCTAGTGTAGTAGGGATATGAGATAGAGTAAAATTGTCCTAAGATACCTTCTGAATAAACTAAGTGTCTACCTGCTAGAATGAACCAATGCACTATATAAACATACAATAAAACATCCCCGGGCCAAGTTTAGATTTACTGTGATTGGTATTATTCAACGGAATACATGTAACAAATCAGGTTGGCATGGAATATTAAACAAAATGGAAAAGAAATGGATTATAAAATTGGGTGCACTCTTTTCCCCTGGTCTAAATGAATATATGTGAAATATATGTGATGTAATTTTGTTCATGGACTCTGGGTGGTGCCATACCACTTGCTATATATAAGGTTGTGACATTTTGTAACAAATGCAGACACTGAGGAAGGCCTAAAGACTGAAACCGGTTTATTTTTCTCCATCCTCCATCAATAAATGGATTACTGTCCACTGTTTGCTGGCTCTACCATATTTTTGTAGTCTTCTGATGTTTCTGAGCCATGCAATAGCCGTACGTGCAGAAGGCTGACTGGTTTCTCCTTGGATTTACTCCTTTGCTGTTGGTCGGTGGCGTGTTGTTATTTTTCAGGATTTTTCATCTATGGATGGATGGTCTTTTGGGTCATTCGTGTCACTCAGATGACATAAACCTTCACTATATTGCCTGGGGAACTTGTACTTGGTGATTTTTTGCAGAATTGGTCTGCACAGAGGAAATATAATTAATGGGTGCATTGAATACATAATTCTGAATACGGCAACAGGTACTGTACTTTTACAAAACTTCTTTGGCCTTTTTTGTGCTTCAAACTTGGCACCTGACAAGTGTTAACCTATGCAACTTAGATCGTGGTGATGAACATTGGCCTAACAAGTGTGTTTAGAATAGTTAGAGCTAAAAGTCAAGAACGATGTGGTTGTATTCAAATAATTATGGTAGAGTTGAAATTGCTCTGTACTTCCTTTCCATAAGATGAACAAGTCATCTACAAAACGCCCATCAAACCATGGGTTGTCAGTATTTAAAAACACATTCCAACTCCCATTGAACTAGAACTAGGTTCGAATAACTATTGGCATAACACTACTGAAAAATCTACTTCAGGGGCTATTCCTAAATTAAAGGGTGCCCACTTACCAGTCACCACTACTTTGCCAATTTTTCTGAACTATTCTAAACACACTTTAAGTTTTTTGGATGTTAATGTTATGCTCAATGAAATAGGAGAACTAGAAATCGAACTACACAGGAAAAGTATCTGGCGTAACCATTACCTGCTGAAAAGTAGTATGCATCCTAGACATATTTCCAGAAACATCATGAGAAATGAAACTAATAGGATTTATAAACGTTGTAACCAAGAAGACACACGTAATAGAGAGAGGTGAGTCTTTTACAGGAACATTTGAAAGAAAGAGGCTATAAAGGGAAAGACTTGAGGTTACCAATGCAGGAAAAGGAAGATAGGAAGAAGGATAAAGATACACTGACCAGATTTGCTTTAACTTATAGCACGGATAACTATCAAATTCAGCAAATAATTCAACAGTTTTGGCCCATTCTAATGCAAGATTCCCAGTTGAAAGATATAGTGGGAGAAAGACCACATTTCTGATATAAAAACAAGAGGAATCTGAAAAGATTATTGTGCACAAATACACAAAAGACGAAGCGAATTCAAGGACAGAAGGGGACTTTCATGTGTAGCAATTGCAATATTTGTACTCTGATAGATAGTAGCAACAAGTTTGAGCATCCAAGAATGAAGAGACTTTATACATTTGATGTCAAAGCAACCTGTACCACGAGCAATGTTGTTTATCTGGCTACATGTAGATCATGCCAGTCATTTTATGTAGGCAAAACTAACCAAATGCTTAAGAAACGTATACAGAGGCATCAAAGGGACATTGTGAACCAAGATGTTCATAATGCCCTAGCTAATCATGTCAGTCAGCATAAAGATCACTTGTTTTCATATAAAGCTATAGAGACCATAAATATTGGCCCAAAAAAAGGGGATATTCAGAACATAACTGAACTTAGGAAAACCAAATGGATAATAAACCTTAGAGTTGATCAACATCTGGGGTTGAATAGTGTTATACCGTTTAAACCTGTCTTGAAGAGATGCAAATCGACCATGAGCTAAAGAGATCATAAGTGATGAATGATAAATATCTGAAGAGACATGGTGGAATCTTAGTAAAATTTCCTATTGATCTTGAATGGATGGGATGAAGTCAGAAATTTATACATATTGATCTTGGATGGAATGAAGTGTGAAATTTGCATACATTGCTATAGTGAAATAACATACTTATTATTTTGTTTTACAAGAGCATTTATATCCTAACGGAAGTTTGATTAACTTCAATTATGTTAGTGTCAAGATTAGAAGATTTGATGCTGTCGACATATGCTATTTGTAGTTTAATATGCCCATATTTTTCCTGATCTGGTTTCATCAATACAAAACTGGACAATATGATAAACATCTGAATAGAGATGGTGGAATTCTAGTAAAAGTTCCCTATTGATCTTGAATGGATGGGATGAAGTCAGAAACTTATATATACTGACTTTGGATGGATGAAATGAAGTATGAAATTCGCATGCATTGCTAAAGTGAAATAACATACCTATACTCTTCTCAGGAAAAACTTATAGGCAGTCACCATGTGAATTTATCGAGGTACAAATGGGGTCATGCAAGACATGGAGCCTTGACATTTATTGTCACTTAGTAATTGTCCTGCTATATTCCTGTCTTGAGAAATGAAATTTTAGTAAAGACATCGCCTATTTTTTATTGATAGCGATGCATAATACTATATATATTATTTCTTTGTTATCCCCATCATTGGACATCAGAGATATGTGAAAAACGTCTTTTGGGTTAATTAGATTAAAGAAAAGAAGTTTCATAATAGGAATTTATGAAAGTAAGCAGATTTGTTTTTTGCCGCTCCTTGGAAGCCACCATTGGCTACTTAGATCATCCATTTATTGTTTGTGCCATTTTTTTCTTTATTGAATATTAGAAATATGTAAAGAACTGCTTTTGGGATTATTTGACAAGTCTTTCAATAAGAATACATGAAGGCTAGCAGATTTGTCTTTTGCTGTTTTTTGGAAGCCACTATTGGCTGTTTAGTTCACCTATTTTGCATATTGTGACTCCAATACATTAGTGTGAGGCATTCTTCTAAGTATGCATGAAAGCTAGCTGTTCATCTGTTACTTCTTTTGGAAGTGCTATTGGTTACTAACATCACCTACTTTGCATATTTCATTAGTACTGAACATTAGCAAGCTGTGTGAGGCATCCATTTAGAAAATGGGATTGTTAACCCGGTTTATGCAAATCAGATGGAGAAATCCAAACATGGAATGGATGGAACCTTGGTGTTGATATTCTCATTGGGTGAATAATTTTGACTGGCTTATATATACAGATGAATGTCCCATTTGATTAAACGATCTGAAGAAGAACTATTCGAAAGTGCTTATCGTTGGACAAGGGACTTACATTTTTATTATTTTTGTTCTTATTTTGTTTTATTTCATTCTTTTCATTAAATTCTGGATTTTAACAGAACTTTAATTACTGGATTGCACAGACAGTTTATTTGCTTTTTAGCAGTGTTAGCCTGGGTGAACCAGCTGTCTTTTGGTTTGTGTAAAGGCACTGCCATGGGGGCTTCTTTTGCCCCTATATATGTGGATCTTTTTATGGCCTATGTTGAAGACCAAATTAATTATGAAAGGGCACACAACATCTACATGGATGAGATTGATATATGGAGGAGGTATTTGGATGATTGATGGATGGTATGGAGATCTGACATTGTCTATCTCAAGGAGTTTGTCACCTATTTGAATGAAAACAAATGGGCTATTGAATTCACGATAACTTATGACAAAAATCAGATTACCTTTTTGGATGTCTTAGTCACAAAGAATGCAGATCATACACTAACAACAGAAATTTATCGGAAATACCCACAATGCAACTCCTTGCTCCATGCCTCCAGCTTTCATCCACCTCATATTTGCAGAAACATTCCAAAGTCACAATTTCTCCACCTTAGGAGGATTTGCTAAGAGGAAAGGACATTTTCCACCTATGAGTCAGATTTATCTATAAGGTTTCAGAACCGTGGGTACCAAAAAGGTGACATTGCTCAGGGTAGACGATTTGCTACCAATACAAATCGGGAAAATCTGCTACAATATTGGGAGAACAAACAGAAATCTAAATCTCAAATTAGATTGGTTACCACATATGGGAGAAATACTGATGCTCTCATCAACTCTGTACAGAGACATTGGAACATATTGTTAGCAGATAACAAGCTTAGGGCCATACTGGATGAAAGATGTCACTTTTCTTACAGAAGGGGTCGGAACATGGGATCCTTTTTTAATCATTACAAACACATCAACAGAAATGAGAATTCATCTAAACAAATAACCTTAGAAGGTGGCCCTCTAGTGGGATGCTTCCCATATGGACATTGCACACACTGTAATAATAATGTTCAAAACCAAGGAATTCACAAGCAGAAATACTGGTGAAGTTTTTCCGATTAAATTTTTTGCAAATTGTCAATCAGATTGGATGATTTATTTGGCATCATGCAGCTGTTCATCCTTTTATGTGGGACAAACCTCCCGGTGTGTAAAATTTGGGATTTCAGAACACCTTAGCGACATTAGGACTGCTAAACCAATCCATGCACTATATAAACATACAATAAAACATCCTTGGGCCAAGTTTAGATTTACTGTGATTGGTATTATTCAACGGAATACACGTAACAAATCAGGTTGGCATGGAATATTAAACAAAATGGAAAAGAAATGGATTATAAAATTGGGTGCACTCTTTTCCCCTGGTCTAAATGAATATATGTGAAATATATGTGATGTAATTTTGTTCATGGACTCTGGGTGGCGCCAGACCACTTGCTATATATAAGGTTGTGACATTTTGTAACAAATGCAGACACTGAGGAAGGCCTAAAGGCCAAAACCGGTTTATTTTTCTCCATCCTCCATCAATAAATGGATTACTGTCCACTGTTTGCTAGCTCTACCATATTTTTGTAGTCTTCTGATGTTTCTGAGCCGTGCAATAGCCATACGTGCAGAGGGCTGACTGATTTCCCATCAGCATGGGTGTCATGAAGTTCGCCACTTCTGTCTTAAGAAGCATGAAGTTGGCTTTGTAGAAATTTTTTACTGTGGTTTCCTTAATGGTGGGTGGGGGTGGGATGTGGATATCTAGGGTGATTAGTTTATGGTCGGATTGGACCGACAAGTAGTTGACTTCAGGTGTGGAACACTGGTCACTCATGTTGGTAATGAATAGGTCTTGGATACTGTTGCTCCTGGTGGGGATGTGGATAAGTTGATCCAGGGCATTGGAATTTATGAATTCCCGAAAGCGTTGAGTGAAGGAGTTGGTACATGAGTAGTTTTCCCAGTTAATGGTGGTGTAGTTAAAATTGCCCAATATTAGGGTGTTTGGTTGAACCCTAATATTTTCCAGTATATCAAGAAAAGAGGAGTGGGAATCCTGGGGCATGGTGGGGGATCTGTAGCAAGCTACAATTCGGATTGCAGTTTTGCCCAGAGTTAGTTGCACTTGGACAACCACGGATCCATTATGCTGAGCAACTTGCCTGGAGGTGTGGATATCCTTAATGAATATGGACACACCTCTGCCTTTGGCGTTCCGGTCCACGTTACATGGCAGAACAGTTTTGTATGTGTTATAGCCTGGTAGTGCAGCAGTGGTCTCTGGAGACTTGAACCAGGTCTTAGTCACTGCACAGATATCGATGTTCTCCATTTTAAGGAGTGCCTCCAGTGAGTGCATTTTGAGATTTAGACTTCTAGCATTGAGTAGCATTACCCTCAGTTTTTGCTTGCCTGTTCCTGTGTTCCTGTTATGGTGGTGAATTTGTCATTTGAACCTTGCCTAAAAAAGGCACTATAGTGGTGGCAAGATCTTTAGCCAGTATCCAGAATCCCAGGGGTGACAGTTGCAGGCCATCTCTGGCAAACCATCGTGATTTGTCGACCATGTCGTCCCAGGCAGACAGATACCAGATCCCCTTAGAATGACACCAGAAGCTTAGCCAATTGTTGAAGTCAATCATTTTGTCCTTGCCCTGCGGTATCATTTAGGGCAATGGCAGAATTCTACTCAGGGTTATAGTCATACCTGCCTGGGCTACAAGATAGGAGAGCTCTTCCATGTCTCTTTTCATGTAGTCTAGGGAGGTACGTCTCAGGTCATTCACACCAACATGGACAATGACAGAGTCATATTTGTACTTGTTGTGGAGTGACCTGAGTGCAATGGTTATGTGGCATATCCTGGCACCTGACAGGGAACTGACAGTAACCTTCTTATTTAACCTGGTGAGTGGGACATCAGTGTGCCTGAATATAGAGTCACCTAAGACTAGTGTGTAGGATACGTTGTTTTGCCTTATGGGCTATGTTTGAGTGGCACACTGAGTTTGTGGGCTATGTGTCATTTGGGTTGTGTTGGGGGGTGGAGGTTGCTTGCATTTCTGCTTTGGAGGTCTCTGTTGCTTGAGTAGATTATTATTGAGAGCCTCCATGAATGTTTTTGTGTTTCTATGTATGGATTTTGGTGGTGTAGATTTAGTGGGACTATGTGATGAGTGTAGTGTGGTGCAAGTGTTTACCTTCTTCTCTTGACTGTCAAGTTCAGCCTTGGTTGGAGAGAGCTTTGCCTCCAGTTTGGCTAGTTAAGTGCATCTCTCACAGATTGTAGTGTTGGGTGGTAGGAGGAGAGGGTTGTCTGTGTACATGAGGCAATTGCTACATTGCCCCAAGATGCCCAGATTCATCAGATAGACAGGAGAGAACACTGGGAGCTGACCCTTGGACATTCCTGAATAAAAAAATATTTTCCTCTACATAAGTGAGGAAAGTGAGTAAAACAGCTGTTTTTCTCTAAGCAAGTGATAAGTACAAAAACTATTTTCTTGTACGTAATGAGGAAGGTTGAGTGCTGTAGTAATTTGTAGCTTATTTAGTGCTTACAACAAGTTCTGCACAAGTGCTGAGCAGGAATAAGCAAATTCAAGTGCTAAAACTAAGAATCTGTATCTGGACTGGACTAGTTACAGGAAAGAAACAAGTGCAAATGCAAGCTTTTAAATCAGAAAGTTGAGAGAGATGGAAAAAACTGTCCATACGGCCACTAACTACAATTTCTGGGCCAGCACCACTTCTTATGTGGTAGATAGGTTACCTAGTACTTACCACTCCCACTGATAAGCTAGAAGGCTTCCCTCCAACACAGAAAGGCTTGGGGGGCTCAGGAGCTTACAAACAGTCCTGGATACAGCAAATCTGCATCTGGACTAGACTAGTTACAAGAAGGGGACAGGGGAACAAGTTCAAATGTGGGCTTTTAAATCAGGAAGTTGATAGAGAGATGGAAAAACTGCCCAAACGGCCAATAACTACAATTTCTGGGCCAGAAACCACTCCTTATGTGGTAGATAGGTTACCTAGTGCTTACCACTCCCACTGATAAGATAGCAGACTTCCCTCCAACAAAAAAAGGCTTGGGGGGCTCTGAAGCTTGCCAACAGTCCTGGATGCAGCAAATCTTTATCTGGACTAGACTAGTTACAGGAAAGGTGGGAAACAAGTGCAAACATGGGCTTTTAAACCAGAAGTTGAAAGAGATGGAAAAACTGCCCAAACGGCCAATAAACTACAATTTCTGGACCACTAACCACTCCTCTTGTGGTAGATAGGCTACCTAATCCTTATCACTCTCACTGATAAGCTAGAAGGCTTCCCTCCCAAACAGAAAGGCTTGTGGGGCTCAGAAGCTTACATACAGTCCTGGATACAGCAAATCTATATCTGGATTACACTAGTTACAGGAAAGGTAGTAAACAGGCATAAAGTTTGTTTTTTTACAAATAAAACAGCTAAAACAGCACTAAAAACAATTCAAGTGCAGTGCAAGCTTGCACATTTCAGTGTGTAGCAGTATTAAAGCAAATACAGTTTAAATAAATGCAATTTTTTCGAAATGATTTCTGAACTGAATTCAATTATTGTTTTATTCAACTCTGAACAGTTAAAACGTATCAAAATATACTTATCAGCTAAGAAGCACACTCAGTCAGAACACAGTGAGATTCTAGCAAAGTTTTTTTAGTAAAGTGGAAAGGGAGAAAGGAGGAGCAGAAGATAATTCAAGCTTACCAAACTAACTGGGTTGGCCTTCTCAAATGTTTTCTGTGTAACAGGTAAAATGATCTAATGACACTAGACTGGGGAAGTGTTCTAGACAAAATTTACAGTAGGGGCGGGCAACTGCAAAGTCACCAAGTATAAGAACAAGATACCAACAGGGAGAGTGGGTGGGAATACAGCACCAATAAAAATAATAAGCAAATGTATAAATATAGCACAGTGCAAATTAAGTTGTAAAAAGTGTACTTAGTTTGGGATAGAGTCCAACTCTGCTCACAGCCAGGAGATCTATCAGCTTTGCACCAATTCACAGAATATAGTTGCAAGTATAGAAAACTTCTGGAAGAGCCTCATGATGATCAAGAACGAATGCAGGAATGGTTAAGGAGAGGTGAATTCACATCAAGAAATGAAAGGTTAATATTGGCATCCCAAGATAGTGGACTACATACACGCTGGTTTACAAAGTCCATTGAACATGTGGGAGAAACAGACATATGTAGTTTTTTTTTTAAACTGAATTGGAACCAGTCACACACCTTTTTGCTGGCTGCAGCACACTAATGGCAGATGGACTGTATACTAATGTGGCAAGACTGTTACACTGGAGATTGTGCAAACATTATGGTATCGAAGGGGCTGAAAAACACTGGAAACATGAGCCACAAAGAATCATAGAAAATGATGAAGTTTATATCACATGGGATCACCCAATACCAACAGTTCAAAAGATAAATGCTAGAAAACCAGATATAGTGGTCCATGGAAAGAAGACAAAAGTAGCATTGATCATTGAAATCACCACACCTAGTGACTACAGTGTCTTGCATACAGAGAGATACAAAGTCATAAAATACCTTGATCTTCAGGCAGAAATGAGAGCCAAGTGGAAGAAAGATACCCAGACAGTTCCAATAGTAGTAGGAGCAAATGGTCTTATAAAAAAGAATTTACAATCATATTTAGATATGTTACCAATTCATGTAACACCGTACGAATTGCAGAAGGAGTCATTTACTGGGCACATTTTGGGTGCAGCGAAGAGCACTTTTGGCTAACATCAAATTGTAAAACAATACTAATTTCATGAATTTTAATCGTACTTTCACTTAGGAATGGGGTCCATTCCCGTTATGTTATTAGAAACCAAAAAGACTTGGAGAAATTAAAAATGCCATCCTCTTTGGTAATATCTGACCACATAATCATCAGTGATCAGGTCACCATCTCCCCTGCTCTCCCCCCTTTACCATGTCAAACAGAATGAACTGCACACAAATAACTATAGATCCCTACAAAGTAGGTAGAAGTAGTAGTACAGCCAACGTCCCATTTGTTGGAACTAGCAGCAGTGTCCAGGAACACACCACAATACTATGCGGGCACCTACATAGCTGTATGGACCCAACAGTACCTGACAGGACAACATCATCCCCCTCAAGGTAGGGTAAACACCTGTGGTGGATGGCAGCAATACACAAATACCACAATAGGTGGAAATAATTACTGGATGGCCCAAGAAGGAAGAGATGCCTCATCAGAAGCAATGTCACCTTGGTCTGTACAAGCAAATAATGGCTCAGGTGATGTATCCTAAGGCTGTCTTTGAGTGCAAATCAGACACATCCACCAAGGCAAATCACAAGGCCTTCCACACATGTGTCTGTAATTCCAGAGGCAACACACAAATCTGCTCTGTAATGGTGGTCAATAACACCACATGCACATATGGCATAGATATAGGCAACCAGCTGCAGACAGGTGAAGTGTAAACACCACACTCCTGTCCCCCCAGTGATACACATTTGCATGTACAGCACCTGCCCACCTCCCCTCATAATCAGGAAGCAGGTCCATAATGCCCCCTCTAAGGCAACCCATATAGGTCTCCATAGTCATGATGCCATCCCTGGCTGCATCCTACAAGAACACAGGCATGGACTGTCAAATCCATTCTGCCCTGTAGTCAACCACAGCCTGAGCACCGGTGTCATCCCACCTGCACAGCAGACAGCCACTTTCATCCCTATACACAAAGGTGGAGCAATCTACCAACCCAGCCAGTATGATGCACATCAGCCTAACTAGCTTGCTCTGCAAGGGCAAGGGAGGTGATATCGAGGACATTAAGAACAGGGACATCAACAGCATCAAAATGGCTGGGCCCACACACCATGGTATTGTCAAAGGGAGATCAGGCCTGTGAAACCTGATTGAACTCTCTGCAGTGGTCAACAAACACAGGGATGATGGGAAGATGGTGAACAATGCCTACCTTCACCTAGCCCAATCCTCTCACAGTAATCCCCAGGTGGAGAGGATACATAAGTCTATATAGCTAGGCACCAAACTGTAGTTTACCAGATGGGTAGTTAACTGGCAGAATGATAGTAGCCACTCAGTCAAAGTAGCAGAATCCACCTCTAATAGTATATTCATCCACAACAGTGTACCCCAAGGATTGGTCAGGGGGCCTCTTCTGTTTGAGATATATGAATGTGAGGTACAGGTCATTAGCCCTGTCAGGGCTGTGAAGGTGCAGTCGTGACTTGCCACAAGTGGAGATGTCAGACACACCATCTCCATATGGGGGCTTATGGGCCTCTGAGTCCTTAACACCCTCCCCATCCAACGTGTTTACTCCTCCACATGTGTCATACACCAACCCTGTCTGTTGTCCGGTCTATCTTGTCTGTCTCCCTGCTCAACCTACTACCCCAGACATATGTACAACCCTTCCCCAACATCCTACCCTCACCTTAATGGAGAAAAAAAGTATTATTGCCCCATACATAGCTGCCCATTTTGCACAGGAGTCCACTGGACACATGTAATGGGGTCCAACTGGCTTGACAACATATTTCAATTGTCCTCACCCCTCTCTCTGTAATATGAGTATCCAAATTCACTTTCAAATTCCATACAAAATGCACAGCTGTTGCTGTCTAAGAAATGGACAGCTATGGACCTTCCCTTCACCTGTCCTGCACATCCCTAGCTACCTGTAATATTGTTTTCCACTCTGTGTTCCCCTTTCTCACCACTTTCCTATAACTCATTTTTCTTTTCTTTTAAAGGAATTAGTGCAGGTGTAAGTGGCAGTAAGTGGGAGTAAGCGAGTTTGCGTGATGTTAAGTGAAGCCAAAATGGATTAAGCATCTGTATGGTTAACCTTATGCTGGTATTGCTTAGCATCGCGCAAACCCACTTAAAGCCACTTACAACTGCTTAAAACTGCTTTAATCACTCTGTCTCCATCAGCTACTGTTCTGGCTAGCAACAAAACAATCAGCCCTGCTAAGTCTCAAACCCAAGACCCTGTACACTAAAGTCAAAGCATGTACCACTACACCATTTGAGCTGTAGGAATTGCTAATGCTTTTTCAAGCATATAATGCAGTATTGTCATTCAACAGTTGGGAAATAGCTCTGTGGAATCACTCAGGTTTTTTATATATACATATTCAGAGATATATGTATAGAGATACATATATATGTAAAACATATTAATATATATATATATATATATATATATATATATATATATATATATATATATATATATATATATATATATATATATATATATATATATATATATATATCTATATATATATATACATATATACATATATATATATATATATATATATATATATATATATATGTATATATATACACACACACATATATATACATGCTCATAACAAGTAGTGCACTCATAGCTTAGACCCATACCTCTCAACCTATTAGTGCAAGAAATCTGGGCAAAGGCTGTAACAATGGGGGGACAATGGGCCACAACTAGGGACATATTTCAAATATTGCTCTTAGAAATGTAGAATGTTGCTCAAGTGACAGGGTTTGTTTCAGCATACATGTTCTGAAGGATATGAGGTCTGGAACTGAAATTATGTCATCAATTGCTAACAGACATCCTCAGATCATCTCAGTGATTTATCAGAGAAATTAGAATAAATTGTGGAACACAGACAAAATATGAGCAATAAACCTGGATGTTCTGCAACAATTCGGCCAGTTGAAAGGTATGCTCAGAACCCCTTAATGCAAGAAATCTGGACCAAGTCTGGCAAAGTGGGGGGAGAAAGCCATGACAATAGGGATATATCTGAAATACCTGACTAGATAAGCTGCGACAGTTGCCACAGTAACACCATCTGTTCTAACATATATTGACCAGAATAGCACAACTCCAAGACTCAATTGCTTCTCAGTAGTTAGTGCCTGAAATCCTCACACCATCCCACGGATTTGACAGACATACACAAGAGTTATGGGGATCAGACCAAAGATATGAGCCGGACAACTGGACATCCTACTAATATCTGGACATAACATGACAGTAGGGCAAGTACACTGAGCTGCTTAGCATGTCACCAAGCACCGTCCAAACTATAGACTGACACAACACTACATCAAGTCAGCTATGGGGAATTGCACATGCATTTGCAAATATATCAGGCACTACAGGGATGTAACAGTAGTTGAAAACAGTCAACGGTGTGAGCCTGCATACCCACAACTAATTTCAACACAGTCACAGTGACATACTGGTAAGCAAAATAATCAGTACAGTATAATGACTGTGTGAGCATAAATATCATGTCTGACACTCACACAGTACCCCTACATATACTACCCCAAATTACACAGTGTAGTCTGACTCCTGTGGTGGTATGGAACATGTCTCAGTCCACCCCTATAAACCTATACAGCTGATAGACAACCAGAAACTGGAGCAGCATGCACAGTCAGATAGAAATGGAGCCATGACACTTAGATGTATTCCCCTCCCTACACAGCACAACAAATATGTACACAATACACTGCTACACAATCCTGACAGTCTGTTAATAATTACTACACATACACAGACCCCTTAACTGTACAGATTCCCACAGAATGTCCATGCTCTGTCCTCACATATTTGGCTCCTTCCTCATAACATGTCTGGCATTCTGCTACATCACTGGGATGATATCTGGAAAGAAGGCACTAACTAATTATATACCATACCTATAAACCTCTTACTGCATGACATCTGGACAAAGCCCGACATAATTGAGGGACAGAGGCCCAAACACAGGGGCATAATTGTAATATTGCTGTTATAAACTGAGAAAGTTGCTGATGTTAAAGGGTTTGTTGTAACATATATTAACCGAGGGCTATGAAGTCAGAAGCACAAATGGAAGTTATCATTTACTGACTGCAATACCTAGGTTATGCCACTGATTTGCCAAAGACAACAACTGTCGGATGAACAAACAAAACATAAGAGTACAACCTCTGGCCATTCTGCAGATAGCCCTACAGCTGAGAGCTACTATCAACCACATAACACTATCAGACTGAGACCCATGCAGAATATCCATGTCCACACCTACCCTGTTAAACTAGCATGAATCCAAATGTATAACAGCAATACTTATATTCTGTCCCTAAGTCTGGAACTTTCTCCCCAATTTTGTTGGGCTGTCACCACAGTTTTAGTTGTAAGAGGTATTTCCAACTACCCTCTGTGATGCTGTTGTTCACACACCTCCATGAAGTTCTCCTGACAGGCAAGAAAAAGGGGCATGAAGTACTCAATTATAGGAGTGTGTTGCCATGCCATTGGCTATAGAAATAACAACACAGCTGTTCTGCATGAAATTAGCAAGTAGGGGGCACCAACTGGTGCACAGGCCATCAGCTGCTCATGAGCATGATCTACAAAAGGCAAGCTGCTGCCTATGCCAAACCGATGTATACCTTACATCTGAGAGAGAGAGAGAGAGAGACACACACACAGACTGTGAATAAAATAAAAAGACTTGGAAACTATACATGGAAAAAAAAAGGTATGCCAAACAAGTAAGCATGTAATGGAATACAGTAGAGGGTATGTAATAATGGGAAATAGGAAGTTTAACAAATATGTCTCAACAAGAGTTGCTGTACTGATAAATTGCTGATCAGCACCTATGGCCATAGCATCCGTGTCTGTTTGCAGTGATATAGATCACAGCTCATGCCCCTGAGTCACCCCAGAAAAGGTTGGCTCACATTTGAGTACTACAGGAGTGTCTGTTGAACAATACTGACTGTGACAGTGCTATACCAGCTATTGGGATGTCATAGATATCCATATGTTACTTCTGAATACAGCTATGATAAACATGTTTGTCTCACACATTTGAGAGACCTATACAGGGTATGTGCATGCTAAATTACTGTCACAGACATGTGTATTGAAGTGCATGTGATATACTGAGGTCATAACATTGAACTGCCAAGTGTTATGCATACTGACCATATGTGTGCCTCACATTTGTAGTCATTTACTCATAAGAGTTGGGTTATGTCCCGCAAATCATTGGCAAATGTGTGAAGACTAACATTAGAACATAATAGCATACATATGAATGTCAGACATCCTCCATGGTATTTCTGTGTATGCAAAGCCTACTGTGCTATAAACTGACTTGTGTGTTACAGCAATATTAATAAAGTGTCAATAACTTCAGCCCACTGCCCCCATTTATGTGTGCCATCCTCCAGATATCCTGCTCTAAAAGGCTGACAGGTATGACTTAGCAGGAAGAGTGTAAATACAGTGTGCCATACTGACATAGAACAGAAATATATATCAGGTAGTAACTGTGCACATGTATGTATGAGCAAGTATAGCTGGAAGCTTCAAAACAACAGGCATGAGATGCAAAATGTCAGGTAAATAAGCTAAACATGTTGTACATGTGTGTAATCTGAGTTTCAGTGCATTCAACAGACATAGATTGCCACAGCTACTGGTGGTTGTATTGCCCTGACACAGACATGGGTACTAGAGTAAGCATGATTATTCAGTTGAAATTGGAAAGGTGTCCAACTGTGTCATTACCTTGTGTCCATGCCTACTACAAACAACTATATAACCACCCACATAGCTGTATGGACACAGCAATACCTGACTTCTAAAACCTGCCTCCACCAAGGTGGAGTAATCCCCTTTGGTGGACAGCAGCAATACATAAACCACATAATCGGTCACTATATTGGCTGTACAAGGACAATTAGGAGCAGGCACTAACTTGGAAGCAGGTCAACCTTTGTCTGAACAAGCATATAAGGTCACAGGTGTGTCACTGTAAGGCTAACTATGAGTACAAACTGGACACATCCACCAATCACAAGGCTGTCTTCACATATGTCTTCCACTTAAGAAGCAACAACCTATCCCACCCTGTACTGATGGCCAGTCACACCACATACACACAGCACAGCTATAGCCATCCCACTGCAGACAGGTTAAGGGAAAACATCACCCCCCTGTCCCACCATCAATATAGGTGGATATGCACAGCACCCATACCCCTCCCCTCATTATCAGGAGGCAGGTACATAATGCCTACACAAAGGCATCAAAGTAAGTCTCCATGGGACATGATAACATCCCTGTTTGCATCCTATATGAACACAGGCATATGTTCCCAGCTCCATTACACACTGTACTCAAGCAACGCCTGAGCACCATTGACATCCCATCTGCAAGGAAGATAGCCACTGTCATCCCTCTACACAAAGATGAAAGATGAATGTTGGATTATGCAATTTACTGGCTCTCATTGGGGGGAACATAATGCATCAGGACCAGGAGGGCAATGCAAGCTCATACTGTGCTGATAGATGATAGGGGTATGATGTGGTCATACGTGGTGGCTAATGATAACAAAAATGTTGATGTTTAGGGTCTGTAAAGAACATTGACCAATGTATGAGGTCCTCTAATGTGTTTCCCTGTTTATGTCTTCCAGGTGACAGGCTATGTGTCCATCAGCCGCAGTACTCTGTAGCTGAAGATGAGGCTATTATCAACCTTATCATCCAACACCACGGGGTGATGTTTGGCCATAGGCCACAGGATCTGCAGGAGTGTACTGCCCTGTGGGATGAGCTGGTCCATAGGGTGAACAACAGTGGCCACCATGGCCGCACATATGATCAGGTCAGGTATCGTGCGACTGACCTGATCCATCGTGCTTGGCAAAGAGCTGCTGCCATGGCCAGGGATTGTAACGCTACAGGTGGGGGTCCTGCCACACAGGCCCTACTTACAGCAACAGTGGAGCTCCTTGCCAACCTTGGGGTAGCCCCACAAACACCAGCCAACACAAGAAACACAAGTCATGGAGGTGGGTGGCACCCAGGCAATAGGTGAGGAGCATCCAGGTAAGGCCACAGTACACATCAATTGAATCATGTAGTAGTCATACTGGCTTCTGCAGAGTATCTAGATGCATATGTGAGGTCAAATTGCATTTGTGGGTGGGGTTTAGTAATGTACACAAGTGCACATCTAGGGTGAGGGACAGCAAATAGTGTACAATCAGAGCTTGTACTGTACATGTGCAGAAAAGTAGCTTTCATCTTGTACCAATGCCAAATGTGAGTCTGCTGACAATACCTCTCCCTCACAACTACATAGGTACGTCTGGTCTGGATGTGGGACAGGAGCGGTGAGTAATGGATTGTCCTGTTGTGGCTCATCAGTACCCCAGGTATGTTAAGGTCATGCATTTTACCATGCGCACAACTGATACTCTCAACCATATTGCGGTATCTGCATATTCACTTCTGGTGGGGTTAACAGTATTGCATCACAGTGGTCATCACAGGGGCCTATTTGCAGGAGATGTAACATATCTGTAACATACCTCACAACCTGTCATTGCAAGAAATCTGGACAAAGACTGACAAGATGGGAGGATCAAAAGCCCAAAACTAAGGACATATTTTATAAATTAATGTTATACAGTGCATATAAACGGTGTACACACACCTGTTAAAATGCTAAGTATTTGTGATATACAAAAATGAGAGGACAATAATACATTTCCGAACCCTTCCAACCATTCATGTGACCTATAACCTGTACAATTCAATTGTAAAACAAACAAGTCTGTTAGGACAACAATTATGAAAAATGAAAAACGTACAAGAAGCTAGATGCATAAGTGTGCATAGGCTGAAACTAATACTGTGTTGAAGCAGCTTTCAATATAATTACAGTATTACATCGTCTTGGGTACACACCCACCATTAATTACAGAGACTCTTTCATTAACAGCAAATAAAAGTCAGCTGTCCTACCAGGATTTTCCTGACATTTACTCAGTTGCCTGTTACAGCGACAGCCATGATTCATATAGAGCTTATGAAGCAGCAAAGGGATCTCATTTTTGAAAGGTATCAGCATAGGGAAGAATACAAAAACATTTCCACAGCATTGTATATGCCGTGGAACACAGTGCAGACAGTAATCAAGAGGTGATGAAAATATGGGGCAACAGTGACATTGCAAAGAAGAGGACATCCCTCCAAATGTGTTGAGGAGACAAGACCTGAACAGGTCAGGGAGGCTGCCAAAAGACCTACAGCAACATTAAAGCAGTTGCAGGAATCTCTGGCAAGTACTGGTTGTGTACTACATGTGACAACAATCTCCCATATTCTCCACATGTCTGGCCTATGGGGTTGGGTTGGAAGATGGAAGCCTTTTCTCACACAGAACAACATCCAGGTCTGGCAAAATTCTCAAGAACAATACATCAGGTCTCCCAAAAGCATGTTGAAAATTGTGTTACGGTGTAATAAGACCAAGGTTGCACATTTTGGCCACAATTACAAAAGGCTTGTTTGGCACAATAACAACACTGTGCTTCACCAAAAGAACATCATCTCCATGGTGAAGAATGGTGATGGCAGTGTCCTGCTTTGGGGTCGCTGTTTATAAGCTGGAAGTGGGCATTTAGCCAAGGTGGAGGGGATTATGAACAGTTCCAAATACCAATCCCTTTTAGCCCAAAATCTTCATGTGTCTGCTAGAAAGCTGTAGATGAAGAGGATATACACATTTCCACATGACAATGACCCAAACCAACATCCACATCAAAAATAAATGGCTTCAACAGAAGACAATCAATGTTTTGGAATGGCCCAACCACAGTCCACACCTACATCCAATAGAAAATCTATGGGGTGCCCTGAAATGGGCTGTGCCCAAGAGATGCCCTCACAATCTGACAGAGTTAGAGGGCTTCTGCAAGGGGGAGTGTACAAATATTGCTAAGTTGAGATGTGCCATGCTGATAGACACCTTCCCAAAAGGACTGACTGCTGTTATTAAATCAAAAGGTGCTTTAACAAGTATCACTTTAAGGGTGCACACACTCATGCAACCAGCCTATTGTATGTATTTCATCTTCTATATGTTACCCCTAACCAATGTGTTTGTTCTTCAATTGGATTGCACAGGTTATAAGTTACATTAAAGGTGGGAAATATCATGACATGATTTCTGTGATCTCGTTATATATCAGAAAAAATTGGCATGTTCACAGGGTTGTGTACACTTATTATATCCACTGCAAGCTTAGAAGGTTGTTAGTGTGACCAGTTTTGTTTTAACATACATGTACTTCAGGTGTTGAAGTGTGAGACTCATACCATGTCATTAATTATTGACACCAATTTTAAGATCATCCCAGTAATGTGTCAGACAAACACAGGATTTATGAGGGACAGACCAAAAATATGAGGCACACATCTAGACATTCAGTGAAACTCTGTACAGTTGACAGGTATGTTCTGTAGAACCTGACAGTGTGCTATACAGGTGAACAGCAATAATGTGTACATGGATGTAGTGTGTGCTAGGTGAAGGCCCATTACCTAATAACACTACTCGTGTATTCCAGAAGTGTATATTAGTAGTGGCATTAAGTGGAAAGGGCTGCACTGCATGATGTTGAGGGCCTGTCCAGACTGAGTATGTTGTGGTCTGACTGTGTCATGAATGTCACCAGTTGGCTATTGTGAGGTCTGTGTAATGCCTTTGTGCCACCTCACCTGTATGTGTGTGTGTGTGTGTGTGTGTGTGTGTGTGTATATCTGTGTGTATATGTTTGTGTGTGTATATGTTTGTGTGTGTATATGTTTGTGTGTGTGTGTGTGTGTGTGTGTGTGTGTGTGTGTGTGTGTGTGTGTGTGTGTGTGTGTGTGTGTGTGTGTGTGCTCCAGCAAACCTTATAGTGCAGGTATTGATTTACATATGTTGTCTTCCCCTCACAGGTGGACATGGTGATTGTGGTCCCTCCCACTCAGAATCTGTGTTAGTGTCTCTGCAGAGTCTAACAATGATCGTTGTCATAGTGGGGCATAGGTGGGGTTGTCAGAGGCTGAATCTGTACCATCGGTTGGCATCCCATAGTCATCCACAAAGTCCCCGCACACAGTCACAATGCCCAAACATACCCCATCCCCAGCAGCCACAGATAATGGACAGTTGGCAGGTGGTGGCATGGAACAGGCTAGTGTGGTGACTATGGTAAGTGAGAGTGTAGCCACTAGGCCTGGAATAGTTGCAGAAAAACAGACCAAGTATAGCAAATGTACCTGACAAAATTTCCTTTCTTTGCGCTTGTATCCAAGTGATGTAAATCTTATATCCAAACACCAGCGACTCTGTATTGCTTTGAAGTAAAAAATATGTATTAAGCGATACCAACTTCAATATTTTTGGTTAATTAAAACAACACAAATAAAACGCTTTTCGTTTCCAAAGGTTTGAAAACTGTTTCAAATGGTTTGTACTCCGCCCCTTTCCTTCTATTTATAGTGATCATGACATCACTTCTCCTTAAAGGTATAAGACACCTTAAATACAATATACTTCTACAATGTCAAAATTATTCTTTGTTGTGCAGCATGGTCAAGTAAAAGTAAATAAAACAAAACTTTTTCTATCCATCTTTAAATCATCGTTCATAAAACACTTTTTAAACAGATAAAAACTTTGCTTTACAATCTCAAAGCTTAATACAGTGTATGTGTTCTATAATATTAGTGTGCTCTACACTAGTTGTATTTATACCAGCACATACTTATTAGAACACTAGTATAAAGCAATCCAAGTAAATTTACATTTCTTATTTAAGAATCTTTGCATATTCCTGTCCTGTTATGTTCAGGGCATTGCAACATACATAATCTTTCTATTAGAATTATTTTATATATTTTTACCACCCTGATTAGTTACTAAAACAGTTATGTGTAGACTTCATTTTAATGTTAGAACGATACTGATAAGCTGAGACAGGATGAATAACTGCTCGTCCAACAAGGATATGGAAAGATGTAACCACGATTTATTAAGAACATTACCAACTCCAGGTTTAGTGCTTTCGACTGAGTACCAGTCTTCCTCAGAACAATAAAATGCTAGAATCCTTACTTATTTATACACTTCAATTAATTACATGATCATATAATTGATGAACAAAAGTCCGCCAAAAATATTAAAGAGACAAAGCTTCTCTTACTTATATCATACACTAATATGACATCCTCTGAACTTTTTCACTTCTTAAAAACAAAAAAATAACAATGAATGAATGAATATGCAAACTATGTATATAAATATAAAATAAATATAAGAATAAAAAATTACAAAAATTGATGCATATGAAATATATATACATTATTATACTTGTATATAATGTGTGTAACTAAACTGATACCACAGTATATGAACAACCCTAACCACTCAAACATGTATATCTGAATTGTGGGTAAACGTGAAATGGTGAAAATAGTTATAAAATAATATCACGTATCTATTGGTTATAAGGTATATAATGAAATATATACATGGCTAAGGAAGGAGTGTGCATGGAACAATTATGGGGCTAAAGCTAAAAAAGGTTTCATGCTTATAAACTCATTTAGACCAGGCGGTCTCGTTGAATCAGTTAAGATTTGCCATTTACTCTCCAATTGGGCCAATTTCATTTTCCAGTTACCACCAAAGGGTGTATCAATTACTTGGTCAATAATAGAAAAGACAAAGTTATGGTCTTCACCCTTCTCTACTATGTGCCTATATAACGCATTTTTGGTATAACAATTTTGTTCATCAATTATATGATCATGTAATTAATTGAAGTGTATAAATAAGTAAAGATTCTAGCATTTTATTGTTCTGAGGAAGACTGGTACTCAGTCGAAAGCGCTAAACCTGGAGTTGGTAATGTTCTTAATAAATCGTGGTTACATCTTTCCATATCCTTGTTGGATGAGCAGTTATTCATCCTGTCTCAGCTTATCAGTATCGTTCTAGTGTTGTTTGTTGTTTGCTGATTTTGGGTCGTTCCTTGGATGGCTGAGAACATGGATTCTCCTACTGCTTTATTGTCGCAGAAGGATATTCGTGAATTAAGAGCGGACTTGACTGCACTTCAGGGTGAAGTGCACAATCTATTGGCATTGGTTTCTGAACTAGTTATCAACATTAAACATAAAGAGAATAATTCTAGTGCTTCCTTGGAGGTAGTTACAGCACATCCCGTACCGGTACGGTCCGAGGAAGAAGCCGACGTCATCGACGTAAGCAAGCTATCAAATGCGCATGCGCGCAGTCCGAGATCCAAACCGCATGGATGCGGTGATGTTTGTACACCTGATGTGGGCTTTCCTAGAGCCCTAAGAGACACAGATGGTGTCTTTGACCATAATCCTGTTTCTTATGCTAACATAAACACCGCCGAGCGTGGCAGGACCGATAGCATAACGGTATTGGATTTAGCGCATAATGGAGACAACCATCTACTGCGAACAGCATGATACCATCACTGAGCAGGACTGTACTTTCGATTTCAGTCTGTGTAAGCTATGGATAAACAGTACAAGGGTGTCGCCCAAGGAGAACTATTTTATGAAAAAATACAGCAGTAATAGAACAAAGAATACATTGGAGGAAAAAGGTACTGTTACACACAATTTTGTGCAGGCTATTTCCAGCCCATTTAAAAGTCATTATCATGTTAAGCCAGTCGATTATGCACATCATGGAAATAGTAAGAATTGTAATGGCAAGAAGTGTATGGATGACAACCTTTTTGAACAATTTTTGACTGACAGTCATGATTTTTTTAACATTGATATGGAAAATACTAAAGGCAGATGTCCTAATACAGACGTTTTATATACTTCATTAAAGGAACTCATTTTTGATTTTGGTAAAAAATTAGTAGCCTATAAAAATACCAAAATTGATTGTAATTTTTTATCTAATTGTTTAAAGCAAAAAATAGTACCGAAAGGTTTAAGGTTTTTCAAACTACCTTTGGGTATTAATTATACAACTGATGTTACTAAGGATTTTAATGAATTATTTGATGGGTTTGGATATGCTTATATGAAATTATTAATCAAGTACCAAGACAGTAAATTAATTAAGCTAGCTGATGAATTGGAACAAATGAATTACACCATCACTCAGCATCAGGATTATGAGTGTTGGAAGGAGTTGTATATGAAGCAGTATACGTATGCAGAAAATAATGTGCACAGTATAGTAGAGAGGAAAAACAGGAAAATGACACGTGACATAGAAGCATACAAAAATGATAGAGCCTATATTTGGCCAAACTATAAGGCTACAGAAGTGCACAATAAAAATCCACCCAAGAGGAAACAGTCAAAGAACTCTTTTAGGGATGAAAATTTTCAGGGCGGAAGATTTCACCCAGCATGGAATACACAAAAACAATGGTACAGGAAGTAAATTCGTTGGTCATGCACAAACCAGCTACCCCTCCCAACAATACATCTGATTCCAACATGGGAGATAGCAGAAATAACAATGTAGTCATTGATGTTACAAGCCCGAGTGTGGCCATAGAGATTAATAGGGCACCAAGACCGGAAATTATATTATTTGAAGGATTTAAAGTTTTTAATTATACAGACATTGAGATAGACATTTCTTGGGCCAAACTCTTAAGCAAAGGGATGAAGTTCATACCCATGACAAGGTGGGATCTGGTAGACAATATTAAGGAGGTTAAAATGTATTGTAGGAAGCTCAATTTAGCCGTGCAATTTGATAAAGTCAATGATGATGACAAAAACAAAAACAAGCTCACCAACACAGGGGGTAAAAAGATAGCTGGCACGGATCTCAGTATAAGAAGTACCTACATACCCATTTCCAACCCACATGTATATAATTACGAGCAATCGGTATGTAATGACATTTATTGGATACACAATAAAATGAAAATTCATGGGCATGGTACAGTTGACAATTTGACTTCAAAGGAGAGAAAAAGTTTATATGATATTTTGAATAACAAAGAAATCAGGGTGATGAAACCCGATAAAGGAGGTGGAGCCGTGATACATTACACGAATGAATACTATCAGGAATTACACGAGATTCTATATAATACAGGTAATTATGAAAACATCTCATTGAATCAAATCAATATAGGACATAAGCGTATTGATCTTATTATTGAAGAATATCTTATTGATAACAGAATATCTAATGATACATATTCCTTCTTGAAAATGGATTATCCAGTGCTGGCTAAATTGGTTGGCATACCTAAGGTGCACAAATCCATTGAGCATCCACCTTTTCGTCCGATTGTTTCGGGATCTAGGTCTAAAACCTTCAATATTGGGAAATTGATTGATAGATGGCTTAAGAAAGTGTATGATAATATTCCCCATATTATGAAGGACTCATGGAGATTTTTGGGGGAAATAACCAATGATAAGTGGAGCCCGAACTTAATATTCCTGACAGTAGATGTTATTGACCTTTTTTCCAGTATACCTAAGGATGAGGGTCTGGAATGTTTTGAGAGAAGTTTGAAGAAGTACACTGATTTTTCATGGGAGAAAATATGCTTAATTTGTGACATGATGTCACTAGTACTAGATTATAATTACATCCTATGTCAAGGGGAGTTCTTTAGACAGACTAAGGGAGTAGCTATGGGAGCAGCGTGTGCTCCCATTTTCGCTAATTTAGTGATGGCGGACTGGGAATCCGAATACGTGTTTAAAAGTGAATTCTTTCAAGACATAGCTTTATATGTTAGATATTTGGATGATATCTTCATTTTGTGGAATGCATCAGTGGAAAGACTACATAAATTTATGCAGTATATCAATAATACAGTAGATTTTTTAAAATTTACTCACAATTATAGTAAAAAAGAAATTTCATATTTAGATGTATTATTGAGTCAGGATTCATGTGGATTCACTTCTAGAATTTATAGGAAACCCACATTCTCGAATGATTATGTCCATTTCAGTAGTAATCACCCCCCTCACATTTTTAAAAATGTCATCAAAGGGCAATGCATACGTGCAGCGAGAATGTCATCTCACAAACACATCTTGGATCTTGAATTAAATGTCATCAAGGACATGTTTATTAGTAGAGCATACCCCGAAAAAATGGTTATGGATGTAATTAAATATGTGCATAATGAATGGGGAACCAAGTACAAGCCCTTGTTGGGTTGTTACAAAATGGAGCAACAGACACGTCTTGATAGTGACATATCTGGAAGGGTATGCATACTCACTTATACACCCAACACCTACATGATTAAGGAAATTTTAGAGAGATATTGGAAAACATTAACCATTATGGAATTGGAGGGTATACTAGGAACCAAACCCAGATGTGTTTTCAAGACAGCTCCCAATATGAAGTTGTTATTAGTGAGAGCTAGCCATAACAAACAAGTTCTTAATATTTTCAAAGGTACATCCAAATGTGGAAGATGCAATCAATGTAAATATATTAATTCAACCAAGGTTGTAAAACTAGATGATATATGTCATACTACCATCAAATGTAGGACAGGTAGTTGTTATACCAAGCAGGTGGTTTACATTGCTATATGCACAAAATGCAATGCACATTATATAGGGAAGACGGAAAGGCAGCTGAAAAAACGCATTTATGAACACCTACATAAGATAGGTAAATGTGATACCAAAAATGCGTTATATATAGGCACATAGTAGAGAAGGGTGAAGACCATAACTTTGTCTTTTCTATTATTGACCAAGTAATTGATACACCTTTCGGTGGTAACTGGAAAATGAAATTGGCCCAATTGGAGAGTAAATGGCAAATCTTAACTGATTCAACGAGACCGCCTGGTCTAAATGAGTTTATAAGCATCAAACCTTTTTTAGCTTTAGCCGCATAATTGTTCCATGCACACTCCTTCCTTAGCCATGTATATATTTCATTATATACCTTATAACCAATAGATACATGGTATTATTTTATAACTATTTTCACCATTTCACGTTCACCCACAATTCAGATATATGTTTGAGTGGTTAGGGTTGTTCATATACTGTGGTATCAGTTTAGTTACACACATTAAATATAAGCATAATAATGTATATATATTTCATATGCATCAATTTTTGTGATTTTTTATTTTTATATTTATTGTATATTTATATATATAGTTTGCATATTCATTCATTCATTGTTATTTTTTTGTTTTTAAGAAGTGAAAAAGTTCAGAGGATGTCATATTAGTGTATGATATAAGTAAGAGAAGCTTTGTCTCTTTAATATTTTTGGCAGACTTTTGTTCATCAATTATATGATCATGTAATTAATTGAAGTGTATAAATAAGTAAGGATTCTAGCATTTTATTGTTCTGAGGAAGACTGGTACTCAGTCGAAAGCGCTAAACCTGGAGTTGGTAATGTTCTTAATAAATCGTGGTTACATCTTTCCATATCCTTGTTGGACGAGCAGTTATTCATCCTGTCTCAGCTTATCAGTATCGTTCATTTTAATGTTATAAATGCTACAACCATGCAATAACAGAAGTGTGCAAGTCTATGTTTTTGTTGTTCTTCGTGTCAACTTCATTATAAATTGGTTAAATACATCTCATCTACGGATGTCAAAGTTATGGAAGTCAGAAACTATTTAGGACAATGTCTATAAGAAAACTCTTGTAATGTAAATAAGTACAGACCCATTATTGAGTACAATGCACCAATTGGAATGTACCTGGCTAGACAATCTCCAGCAGCTGGAGAGACCACAGAGGTACCTAACCAAGAGAATTACTGGCCTCAAACAGTTGCCCTATGCAGCACAATTGAAAAAGCTAAGACTGTTCTCTGTTGCATACCGCTTTCTCAGAGGTGATCTCTGTCTAACATACAGAGCCATGTCCAACCCAGAATTGTTGAACATGCTCCATCTTAACAAACCCAAATCTGCTCGAGCTACATGCTCTAGGGATATAAACCTCAACACAGCAATGAATAGAACATGCTGGAGGGATAGATTCCCTTCGCAGAGACTTCCCTTACTATGGAACAGGGTCCCGATCTACATAATACAGAGCCCCTCACTATCACTCTTCAAGAGGAACCTTGATGAGTGGATGGGTAACAGAAAGTTCACACCGGGGATTACACCAACAGCACTACTAGATAGGGGCCAAGGGTACCAGCTGCTAGTACAAGGGTCTAGGGAACTACTAAAGGGGCGGTGAATACCGCACAACGTGGCTGGGCTAATATATGCTTTCGGGCAGATAGCTCAATACCAACATATGAACCTATATATAATCCAATATAGTCTCATAAGCAACTATATACACATAAATACACCTATTTGTTGATAGAAAACTTTATACATCAATTGGAAGCACATAACTGCCCAACAAAAAGTATAGTCGCTTTCTGACTTCATCGTACAAATAACATTATAACATCATTCAATAATGGGTATACCTATATGATACCCTCAAATCTCAAATCTCAAGGTTATGTACTAAAAGTAATACTACACTAGACTTAAACTATTAACAAATGTAAAGTCTGTATAAATAATGAAATTAGTGACTTCTATCTAAGTTCTTAAGTCTAAGAATACAGAGTATTGAGGACATTTCATTGATACCTGGATAGGTACATGCATGAGTGGAAAGTTGCCACATTAGTTCCAACCTTTCTAACAAGAGGCTAGCAGGTCCACCTCTTTCATCCATTTTTATTTGGTCAATGACCCGAAACTTAAATTGGTGTCCTACATATTCCGTAGTATGTCTCGCCAAAGCATTGTCAAGTTTATCGTTTTTTATACTATATAGGTGTTCGTACATTTTTTCTCTGAGTGTACGTATAGTTTTTCCTATATAGAAAGCTTGACACTGTTGGCATGTAGCAAGGTAAACTATCAATTTAGATTGGCAATTGTACTTACTTCTAGTATTGTATTTTCTATCACGAATAGTGAATGTCTTTCCCGTGTCTATGTGTCTGCAAAGGTTACACATTAAACACTTTGACATACCTGGATTTTTTGCTATTATGTTAACTTGGTGTTCCAGGATTGCTTTCATATTCCTACCTTTTTTAAAAATCAATTTAGGAAGTTCTAAAACTCTTTTCCTCACATTTGGATAATTTTCCAATATTTCCCAGTTCTTGTATATGACTTGCCTAAGATCTTCTGCATTTATACTATATCGGATAATAAAGTTGTAACTAATATAAGCTGGTCCTTTTTTTATATTGCTGTCTGTCAAGGCTTCGAAATTTCTCTCAACCTCCCTATTACTATTATCCAGGATTGGTTTATATGTTCCTCTCCTTCTCTTAATGGTTATTTTGTTGGTCAGGTCATGGACCAACTCCAATGGGTATCCCCTATTCTGGAACATCCTCCCTAAATTCTGACATTCTGTTATAAATTTTTCATCAAGGGCTGTCATTCTTGCCACTCTTACCAGCTGTCCTTTTACAACAGATCTTTTTTTGGTAAAATGGGTGGCAGCTGGTGAAGTGTAGTTCTATATCTAGGAAAGAAATTCTATTTTTACTATAATTTGAAGTAAATTTTAAAAAATGTGTCGTATTGTTAAAGTACTGGATAAGGTCTCTAGATGTACTTTCATCACTTTTTATTCTAACAAAAATGTCATCTAAAAATCTTGTATAGTAGTACAACAAGTTTTTAATATGGGCTTGGCTCATGATGTATGTGTCTTCCCATTGAGCCATAACTAGGTTTGCAAAGCTTGCCCCAAGGGGGGAGCCCATTGCGACTCCTACTTTTTGCAAGTAAAAATTATTGTCGAATGTGATGAAATTGTTGGACAACACTATGTCCATTAGTGTTAGCACTAGCCATAGCCAGTGCGCAGGTGAGGTCCTACACAGACAGATGAACAGGGGTGCTTGAAGGAGGACTGCTGCTCATCAAGCTGCTGTCACAAGTGCCACAGCAGGTGTCACCAAATGCACATTTCAGGCTGTCATGAATGCACAAGCATGTAGTGAATGTAACACCAGATAGATACTCAGGGTCTTGGATGCAACTCTTCCTGCCTTACTTGATGACATACATGACCTTGTTGAGGCCACACGTCAAAATACTGAGGTCATGAATAGACAGTGCGGTGAGCTCTTGGCAATCCTTGACCATAGCATGTTTGTGCTAGAGCGTGTGGTGGGAGATGGGGGTTGGCCACGTGGAAGTAGGTCAGCAACAACATCAGCTGAGAGTCTATGAGGCCATTCATCTTCACACTCCCATAGTGGCAGTATCCACTAATACTTCTGAAGGGGGGTGCTGTCCACTCCACAATGGAGCAGGCTATGGGCATGTGGTCCTGGCTGGTCCCATCAGGGACTCAGATCTAGCAGACAGCAATCACCATGGAGAAGCAGTACTGCATCTGGCCTTGAACCTGGTGGTGCCAGTGATACCCCTGGCAGGACCACTTCCCATGTCTCTGTGGCTGGAGATGGTGAACTGTACACCCTGCCATGTACGGTCTACAGCTGTCCAATATACCCCTGTGTAGGTTAGCGACATGGCGTGACTGTGTACATACATACACACACACACACACACACACACACACACACACACACACACACACACACACACACACACACACACACACACACACACACACACACACACACACACACACACACACACACACACACACACACACACACACAGACACACACATCACCATCACAGCCAGGTCACCTCCAGACACAGACACACACCACCTCTGCATGGCCCATTTATAGAACACCTTCCAAACACACACGCACACATGTTGTCAACCATATGGCCCAGTCTAGGCCTCTGGCAAACTTACACAACACCCTGTGAAAATTATGATGCCTGTGCCACATCCCTGTCATCCATAGCACCAATGCAGGGACATGCTAATAAGGTTGTGATTCACAGGGTGAATTAAGTACAGTTTAGTTATGTAATGCTGTGTAAGGTGCTATCAGCTTGCAATTGTAATGGGGACACTTCAGACTGTGTGTACCTTTTCAGCCATGATGCATTATTGGTGTTAGTAATGCTGACTGAATGTAGTCTCACATGCTGTATTCTGTTTGTGTTCTAGGTGTCTGTGCATCAGCAGGAGGTGGCCTTGCAGAATTTGCCAACAAGGGGTGGTGCAGAATGGTAACACATCGATTGTGTCAGAGCCGAGGTACTGCTGTAAATGTACACATTTATCAGGTCTGTGTAACAGTTATTGCATGTGCCACAAGCCTTACAGGGCTGAGGGGATGTATACAGGTAAGTCCATGGTGACTGACATCAGCAGGCTTTTGAAGTGGACAATGGTAAGTGTAGTGGGTGGAACACACCTGAGATTGGTAAAACCCACACCCCCAGAAGATATTGTGTTGACCAAATGCGCAGAAAATGCTGTTCCCACACACAGAGTCATGCATACACACACACACACACACACACACACACACACACACACACACACACACACACACACACACACACACACACACACACACACACACACACACACACAGGATCACAGTTGCCACTGTTGTGTTTGTAACCCCTACCCATCTATTTAATGGTACTACAGTGTTATGGGGTTATCGCAGGTGTCACGAAACTGATAGTGTGATGACTGTCCCAAGGTACCTGTAAAGCAAATAACATCATGTGCCCTTGTGAGGTATGGCAATGCAGTGTGTACTGGGTGTGGAGGACTCATTAGACTGTCACCTACAAGTCTACACTCTCACAAACACTGCTATACACACCAGTGCACACACAATTGCCAGTACTGACATTAGCAGCCCTGCCTATCATGTTATTCATTCCATACTGTTATGAAACTGTTGCATGCCACACTGGGCTTATAGGGCTGAAGAGTATTCACAAATACCTCTATGGTGGATATGAACAGTGGCCTTTGTAAAGTTAACCTTGGGATGTGTACTGGGAGTACGATGGCCTAAAATTGTAAACCACAGCTACCCAATGCATATAGTTCACACACACACACACACACACATACACACACACACACACACACACACACACACACACACACACACACACACACACACACACACACACACACACACACACAATACTGTTTTTACACACATGCATATTTGCCAGGAGATTAGAACCCCTACCTATCTAGTTACTGCTAATACAGTGTTATGCATTTATCACATGCACCACAAATCTTATAGGGTGAAGAAAGCTTCAAGGTAATTCCAAGTTGTACACTATCACTAGTCCTTGTAAAGTATGGCAATGGGTGATTTACTGGGTAAGAATGGACCCAAAATACTCGACCCTACAGTTATACACATTTACACACACAAATACACTCATACACACATTTGCCAGGATTGAGATTAGCAACCCTGCCTATCTTGTTAGTCAGTCCATACTGTTACATAGTTCCTGCATGTGGCATGGGGCTTATTGGGCTGAAGAGTGCCAACAGATACATCTATGGTTGATGAATACAGCAGGCCTTGTAAAGTGGACCTTGGGATGCGTACTGGGAGTACCATCGCCTAAAAATGTAAAACCCACCCCCACAATGGATATAGCTCTCACTCAGACACATACACAGGATACGGTTCTTACATACACACATTTTCCAGGACTGAGATTAGAACCTCTACCTATCTAGTTATTGCTAATAGAGTGTTATACATTTACTGCACATGCCACGAAGCTTATAGCATGAAGAGTGTCCCACAGTTCTTCTAAGGTGAACAACATCACCAGCCCTTGTAAAGTATAGGAATATGCAGTGTACTGGGAGAGTGAGGCCAGAAAATGCTGTATCCTACAAATATACACACTTACAAACATTACGCACATTTGCAATGACTCATATTAGAATCCCTGCCTATGTATTCGTTGGTACTATAGTGTTATGCAGTTAACACATGCACCACGGAGCTTATATGGGGAAAGAGTGTCCCAAGGTACCTATATAGTGAATAACATAACCAGCCCTTATAAGGTATGGCAGTGGTAGTTTTACTGGGTGAGAAGAGCCTCAAACTACTTTCACCCACATGTTTACACACTCACAAACAATTTTATGCACATGAATGCACACACACACATGCACATTTGCCAGTACCGAGATCCATAGCTTCATAGCTTCATAGGTGTTTACTAGGCAAATGGCCATGGAGCCTTTACATGCCTAGCCCATGGGAATACCCTGGCATCATGTCACCTGATGATAGTCCCCAGTGTGTCTAACGAGTATAGCCACTGGAGTGATCCCTGGGGTGGGATTTCAATTACCCATCCACTCATCCAGATTTCTCTTGAAGAGGGCCAGTGATGTGCTCTGTTTGACATGTCTGTGAAATGTATTTCATAGTGTGGGCAGTCTCTGGGTTGTGAACCTGTCTCTCCAGCATGTTCTGTTGATTGTGGAAACGGGGTTGAGGTCTCCGGGGCATGCAGTGTGGATGAATTGGTTTCTTCAGATGTAGCATTCCTGACACAGCTGGGTCAGACATGGCTGTGTAAGTCAGGCAGAGATTGCCTCTAAGTAGCCAATATGAGACAGAGAATATCTGTATGATGTAGCTTTTTCCACAGAGTGCAAGGGTGAGGGTGGACTTCTATATCAACATTCTTGGAAGATATTTCACCCGACCAGTTGTGTAAAATTGCTCCACACTTTTTTGAAAGATACTTACCAGTTATGAGAGCCTCAGGATGTACATTTGTGATGAGAAAAAATACACTTAATCTTAATCACTATGACAGAGAAGTTATTCACTTCCATTCCCAATGAGATCGGGGATACAGTATGTTAGGAGTTACTACATAAAGAAAAACTGCTTTTTCATAACAGAATTATATTAACTTGCCAGCTGCTAGACATCATATTGAATAATAATGTATGAGTAGCTAAGTCTATAAAAAAATATTATAAATTTGTAGGCGACATACTAAATTATATGGGAAGGTACTACTGAAGGTTTTGACAGTTTAACATCAAACTACTTTTGTATAAAAAAACTTTGAAGAAAAGCAAATTTTTGCTTTGACAGATATGCATCCCATACACTTTTCAGGGGGGCATGAAAAGTCAGTTCATTAGAGTATCTAGATTTGCCAAAGACAGGTTTTTTTGACAAAGAGAGGCAGATATAATGAGCACTTGTTTAGGGATAGAGGTTATGATCCCAAAATGGTCATAGAGAGAAGGGAAGAAGAAAGGAAGAACTGAGGAACAAACAAAATATTAATATTATATATGAGTATTGGGCCATTACAGTATTTTAGCTATAGAAATACACCATATCTGTAAAGATGTATTATGTAATGATCAACATGTTACAAAATGTGAAGAACCCTAAAAAAAAAAATGAACAATGCTACTTAGTACTTATTATATGCGTTTGTGTCCTATGTGACAACCTCTCTAAGACACAGATGTATCAACATCCTTGTATGGATTATATTTTCCAACCTAACCATTATGCAGATTAGGGTTGAACAATGTTTTATTAAACCCTGTGTTGTGTTGAGAGAAGATAGATATACATGCAGTTGTGACTATGAATAAATATGGTGTTTAGAATCATCTGTCTTTTGGGGATTCGAGAGATGCTTAGGAGGATATACAGTATGGAAACAGACAGAGCCCTAAGATAATAATTTTGTGTTGTCCCAACATATCCTGAGTTTTTTAATTTTCAAGCTGCCCTTTGTCTTTTGATGTGTCTTTAGATGCGCACCTCTTATATATATCTATACAATTTTATTTAATCATTTATTTTATTTTTATTTTGTGAGATGTATTTGTGGTGTATCTTTTATAATATATAATATTTTATGTTATTTAAATTATAATTAATATTATATAATAGATATAATTCTGTAATAATGGACTGATGAGTTGATATTTATTTGTACATATGTATTATATGTGTATACTATAATATACATTCTTTAAGTTCTTTCTTGTAAGTTCTTTGATGTATTCATACTTTATTAGCAGGTATGACTTAATTATATTTTTTTAATAAGGTTTTTAATTTTTAATGTTATTTATTGTTTTTTTTGTCTTAAATTAGAGTATATATATATATACACACAAGGCGCATATCCATTAATCTTCTTGACTATAAAAATGTTTATTTATGTAATTTTTGCAATTGGTCATATATCATCACATCCATATTGACCATATATTTTTTTTTTTTTTTTATTTTTTTTGTTTTGTATTTTTTTTTACATTTCCACCATTGGCAGTGCTATGCTATGAAATACATCTATAGTAGCTATGGATATAATTCTGACAGCATGATCACACGCTACAGACTCTAAGTTGCACTACGTTTGCACTTATTTATACATTTTTGTAATAAAGTGTTTTTTGATATTATATATATCCTTCCTTTGACTTTTTTTTTTTGGAGACTTTTTGATCGTGGTGACTACTCTCACTCTTACATTCATTCATGAGACAGAGAATAGTTGGAATTATTGGAGTCTGTCCATATAGGGTAAGTGTTTAAGGCCTAGGATCCTGTTTGAAAGGTACTTTTGCAGCTTCCCCAGTGGGTTACATGCCAAATGGGCCATTTTACTTGTTGATTGGCCTAATGAGGGGAGAGTACAGGATACAATGACCTCTTACTTCCTGGATGCAACACCCTTAGTCAGGAAATGTGACACATAGAAGGACTTTTTGAACACAGTGGCAATGTGGTGATCAACAGAGAGATCACTGTCAACCTGACTTTCCAGTTCTCTTATAAAAACGCCAGTGTTCAGTGGACTACTATCAATGTATTACTTCATGGGAACCATGTTGTCCCAAAGGGGATGGCAGCACATTTTCTGGCAATGAGCTAAAGTCCAGGGTTCTGACAACAGTCATAGGTCTCAGTGAGGCCCTTGTGCAGGATGTCAACATCACATGGGGAGGTAATATTAGCACCCACCTTGCAGTCATCTGTGAACATTGTCAGCCAGAGTCCCTTTGTGTTGGGCTGGACTTCAGAGGTGTAGATTCTGTACGTGAGGGGACACAGGACCAAACCCTGTGGGACTCCACTTATGACAAGTTGGCAGTCTGACATGGAGTCCACTGCTTTCACACTGTGGGTTCTATCTGTGAGCCAGTTTGCAAGCCACCTAGTAATATAGGGGTGATGCCTAGCTGAGTGTGTTTGTCTATGATTCCTGAGTGGGGAATGGAATCCAAAAATTAGAAGGGCCACCTATCTTGTTATTTATTCCATACAGTTACATAATTATTGTACATGACACAGAGCTTATAGGGCTGCAGAGTGTCTACAGCTACCTCTACAGTGGAACAGTGGATGACAACAGTGGGCCTTGTAAAGTGGACATTGGGGTGTGTAGTGTGTGGGTGACAGCAAAAAATTGCAAAACCCACTCCCCAATGGATATGGTTCTCACACAAACACACCCCCACCCACAGGATACTGTTCTCTCACACACGCGCGTGCACACACACACACACACACACACACACACACACACACACACACACACTTGTCAGGACTGAGATTAGAACCCCTACCTGCAGCTACTACAGTGTTATACATTTATTGCACATACCCCTGAGCTTATAGGGTGAAGGTTGTCCAAAGGTACTTCTAAGGTGTAGAATCTCACTGACCCATGTAAAGTATGGCAATGGGTGATGTACTCGGTGAGAGAGGCCACAAAAGACTTTTACCTACACATATATACACTCACATACACAAATACATTTGTCAGAATTGTGACGAGAACCCCTGCCTAACTAGTTATTTGTACTATAGTGTTACGCAATTATCACACATGCCACAGAGCTTGTAGGGCTGAAGGGTGCCAAGCAGTACTTCTAAGGTGACTGACATTGGCAGGATTGCTAAATTAGAGCAATGGCAAGTGTACTGACTGGGTGTGAACAGGCTCAAAAACTTTAACCTACAAACACACACACCCTTTTACAGTTGCCAGGACTGAGATTAGAACCCCTACCTAACTAGTTATGTGTACTAAAGTGTTACACAGTTATCTCATGCTCCACAGAGCTTGTAGGGCTGAGCATTGCACAAAGGTACTTCTAAAGTGACTGACACCAGAAGGACTGCATAAGTCGGACAATGGGAAGTGTAGTAAGTGTGAATGGGCTCAAAACCTTTAACTTACAGACACACACACATTACCATTTGCTATGACTGAGATTAGAACCCCTACCTAAATAGTTATTTGTAATATAGTGTTATGCAGTTATCACACATATCACAGAGCTTCTAGGGCAGGGGCCAGTCCAACAATACTTCTAAAATGAATGGCATCAGCAGATATTGTGAAGTAGCGTAATGGGAGGTGTACTGGGTGGGACTGGAGTAAAACACTTATTCCTACACCCCGCACCCCACTGCCATGCACAAAAGCACACACACTCTTTAACATTTGCCATGACTGAGATTACAACCCCTACCCAAATGGTTATTTGTACTGTAGTGTTATGCAGTTATCACACACACCACAGAGCTTATAGAACAGAGGCCAGTCCAACAGTACTTCTACAATGAATGACATCAGCAGATCTTGTGAAGTAGGGCAATGGGAGGTGTACTGGGTGGGGCTGGAGTAAAACATTTATTTCTACACACCCCACCTCACCAGACACACAACCACTGTTACGTATGTCGGGACTGTGATTAAAACCCCTATCTATCTTATTTGTATGATAGTGTTATGCAGTTATCACACATGCTATAGAGCTTACAGGACTGAAGCCAGTCCAAAGGTACTGCTAAGGTGAATGACACTGGCAGATGTTGTAAAGTAGGGCAATGGGAAGTGTATTGGGTGGGTAAGGCACCATAATAACTAGCCCTACAGATACACACACATAGAAAGGTAGGTGATGTGATATTACAACCCGCATCTCAGTACCATCAGACAATGATTTTTATCTTCATGCTGGCACTTTCCAGTGGTTACAACTGGTATGCAACTGTCTGCAGCAGGACATCACTCTATGCCATTCAGGGTATCCCTGTGTATGGCTCACTGTCTGTCTGTGTCTCTCTGTGTGTCTCAGTCTATCGTTGTCTGTCCCTCTCTTCCCCGTGTCTATGTGTGTGTATGCTTGACATATTGTAATATGTTGCCTATGTATATGTGTGTGTATCACACACAACAGATGCAGATATACCACATATGTGCCACCTACAACTGGCTGTGGGTGATCCTGTCTGATGTGTGTGTGTGTGTGTGTGTGTGTGTGTGTGTGTGTGTGTGTGTGTGTGTGTGTGTGTGTGTGTGTGTGTGTGTGTGTGTGTGTGTGTGGATTCAGTTAGGTTTATATAGCTGTGTGTATGCAATGACATTTGAACAATACAGAGATATATAGTCCGATGTGGCTTCAGACATGGGCTTCACTTCTCTAAGTGTAGGAGCATGCTCAGTATGATCTTCTATAGTATGTGTGAAAATCCATTCCAGGGATAGTTGTACTTCAGTCCGGATTGTTGTGTGCTACAGCCATACCTTGCAACCTGTTTTTGCAAGATATCTGGAGATAGGCTACCAATATGGGGAAAAATGGGCCAAATATTGGGGGCACTGTACCTGTTGCTCTTATCACTGTATGAGTTGCTTGAGTGACAGGGTTTGTTTTAGCAGACATTTTCTGACATATGTAATGTTTGACACTGTACTGTATTGTGTCATTACCTACTGGCAGATATAATTGGATCATCACAGTTATTTACCAGATAAATACAAGATGGATGATGCACAGACCTATATTATGAGGTAAAGGCTAGACATTCTTGCACAATCCAGCCAGTTGGGAGGTGTGCTTACAGCCAATTGACTGATGAAGCTGTGTAAAAAGTTCAGCACCTTGGTGATATGTTGGCTGGGGATCCCTTGGTTGTGTGGTATTCTTCTTAGCTGACAGATCATATCCTGGTGTGGCCATACCTGTCAACTGTACAGATTCTCACAGATTATCCAAATGCATGCCTCATATATCTGGTTGGTTTCCCCTAACACTGTGGTCTTCTAGCACATTTGTTGCAAATTACTCAGGGTTGCAATCAGGGAATACTGACAGAACATTAGAGTTTCAGATTTCACACCTTTCATGACATCCATGCTACTACACACCTCCTCTGTTATTCTATCAGCTGTCTAACATTATGGGAGAAATATTTCAAATGTGTCGCTATAGTTAGGCCTTTATACCACCATAATGTGTGGGTTTGTCCAGATTTCTTCCTCTACGAGGTTGAGAGGTATGCTACTAGCATTTAGCAGCATGGCCTTACATTTGCAGTTTGCTGACTGTGTTATGTTGGTAGTATGGAACCTGTGACATTCCCTACAAAGGCACTTTGGGTGATGTATGAGCCTTTGCCAGAGGACTGTAGAACATGGGAGACTGCTGCAGGCCATCTTTAGCAAGGCAGTGCATTCTGTCGCTCATATGTTCCCAGGCTGCCGGGCACTGGACATCCCTGGGGTGACAATGGTAAGTGACAGAATGCACTGCTGTGCTACTAGGCACCATACCTGTCTACATATGTGAGCCAGACATCTGGACAAAGCCATGAGTAATTGGTTGACAAAGGCCTAAATATATGGACCACTGTAACTACTGGCCTTATAAACCTGGAAGGGTGATACAATACCACATTTTGCATTAGCATGCATTTTTCTATGGGGTAGGAAGTCTGACACACTAGAGTCAATCAGTATTTTCTGACTGTAGACGTTCATGGTTTACCAATGATTTGCCAGACAACCACTATTTCAGAATATAGACATAGATGTGATGCAAACTTGTGTACATTCTGCAAAAGGTCTGTACAGTTGCGAGGTATGTTAGGCACTATATAGGTTACTCCAGCCTGTGTACTGTTCATATGTGTGTCCCCCAGTACATGACCTGTCCAGCTTCCCAGCAGTAATGGATATTGACATCTAGACAGTGTGTACAACTCCTCGATATGGGTAGCTGACATGCAAAATAGTTGGCACTGTATTTCGTGGAACATGGCCCTGTCTACCACAGTACTGTACCTAGGCCAGTAGGACACAGCATCCATGAGAAGTTGCTGGCCACATCCTGACAAGTATTCCCCAAACATATGCATAGCTCATTGACCCATGCATATTGTAGACATGCAACAAGTTATCATGTTGACTGAGACAGCTCTAGCAATGTGTGCTCTGCTGCTATTACCCTACATACTTACATGTTACTGCATTTCTATGTAAATATGGATGTGGGAGGGCACACCTGTCAACGGTACACATTTGCATGGACTGTGCTGATATTTGGCTTTACATTTTGGTTCCATTTAGCATAGCATCTTGCCCATTGTTGGAGACTAGAGGCATATCACTAGAGATCACAGGTTAGATTGCAATGTCATACAATTGAGTTTCAGACTTCTTACCCTGCAGAGAGCCTTACTGCAACTGCAAGGCCTGCTGTGATATCACTGTGTAAGTCTGTAGAGGGTATGTCATCATTGTCACCATTTGTGTGCCTTTGCCAGACATTCCTTTATGGTTTTCTATGGCTGATGTGCTGTGTGAGTCTGGGAGTGAGTATGGGATCCCCACAGTGACATCCTTGCATGTGACCTATGACCCCCCCTTAGTTGCCCCCACATATACTGCAGTGGGATTTGTCATCTTAAATGATAATGCATAGTGTGGGGTAGCCAGTATTGTGTAGACATTTCCTGGTGTCCCACATAGCTGTCAGTTGTCTGCTGTCCTCCCAGTAGGCCACTCCATTCCCTTGCATGCATGCAGCATTTCCATAGATATGCTACCAAAACATAGTAATCCATTCATTTATTGTTAAGAAGACTGCCTTACCTTGTGCCTGTGGCAGTTGTGAGGACAGTGTTTGAGGGCTGCCTATGCTGGATGCACACAGTACACTGCCTATACATTGTAAGTTACAGGCAATATGTGATGTGTGTGTCATCCATTTTACTGTGTGTGTGAGTCAGAGAGGGGCTTCTTCTTCTGAGTCCCTCTGTGCCTGTGGAGACCTTGGCAATGGTGGGGGGCTGTCTGGCCCTTCCCCATGCTGTTGCTGCTGTAGCTGTTTCCACAGGATCATATTGTGTAGCATGGCACATACTGTGAAAATGTGTGCACATGTGGCTGGAGAGTACTGCAAGGCTCCACCAGATATGCCAAGGGAGCAGAATCATGACTTGAGCATCACAACATACTCTCTATTATGATCCTGGTTTGTGCGTGTGCCTCATTATGGCGTTCTTGTGTGGGTGTATGTGCATTTCTGATGAGTTTCATCATCCATGACTCCAATGCATAGTCAGCATCCCCCACCAGATGGCCATACGGGATGTCCCAACTGGCAAATGACTGGTACAGCTGTGACAAATGCCAGATGTGGGAGTCATGATAGCTTTAAAGGGTGCCAGCACACATATTCATGATAATGCCCTGGGCATTGCACACAACCTGGCAGTTGATGGACAGGAAGCCCTTGCAGTTTATGTAGACCCTACCCTGTTCACTGGGTGGTGCTTTGATGTGGATGTGCGTGCAGTCTATTGCACTCAGTATCTCCAGGTATTCAGCTCCATGGTGGAAGAGATGCATATTGCTGGTCCTCTCCTCACGGGTGTTGGGGAAGTAAATGTGCTCACCACCATGTGGTAGGATGGCATCTAGGAACTGGTGGAGTACCCTGGATGCAGATGCCTGTGAGACCCCCATGATGTCCCCAGTTGTTCTTTGGATAGCATCTGTAGCTAGTATTCTGAAGGCTACACATACCTTGGTATCCACTGGGATGGGTGCCTCTCTGTTTGCTCTGGGTCTGAGTTGAGGCCTGCACAGCTCAATGATTTGCTGCAGTGTGTCTCTGTCCACCGCCCACATCATGTAGCTTTGTAAGTTACCATGGGTCTGAACATTCTTTTCCTCCTCCTCGGTCTGTGGCAGTTGTCAGCATTATCCTCCTCATCCCTCTCAGCCTCTAGCACATACTGATGGATCAAAGAGATGGCAGCCCCTATCATGTTTTTGGTTAAAATTATTCCGCATGTATACACCAATGGTGCAGAGTTTGTGGGAAAAAACAGACTGTAATGTGTTTGCATAGTTTATATGGTTGTGCTGCAGATGTTGCCTGTATGATTATCTGACTATGATGCAGTCCACCTGCTAGCTATGTTATTTGTACTTGATTTCTTTTATTATGCTATTTTTCTTTTTTTTCTTATTTTCCCCTTCCCATTTACACCCTTTTTAAGTCCCGAGGCACACCTCGCAAACTCAGTGCCCAAATGTAAACACTCCTGCTATTTCCGTTTTTTTTTTTATTGTTTTAGACCCAGTGCATGCTGCACAAACCCATTTAGCTAATGTAAACACTGAGAAATGGCCCTCCCTGGACAATAACATACTCTTCATTTCATAGAATAAGTCAATACAGCCTCAGACACACACCCTCGCTTAGCTGTGCTTAGCTAAGCTTATCTGGGAGCCGTGGAGCTCCAATGTGCTTACACCAAGCATGACACACCCCCTTTTCATGTTTGATGCTCCTCCTGCTTATACCACTGCCTTATAGCACCTATACGGTTAGGTGCAGTTTGGCACTTAGATTCTTTTTGTGATTCAGTAAATTTCTCTCATTAGTATACCCCACTGCCTTAATCCCTAGTTACACTCCACCAGAGCCTTTTCCCTTGGCAACCAGTGTCCCCTGGTATTGTTTTGATTCTGCATGCCATAGACTATAATGGCAAAATACAGATTTCCCTTAAAATTGTGTTTTCCCTTTTTTTTTTTTTTAAATTTTCAGCACAATCCTGTTTGAGCGCTGCTGCTCTATGCTTAAATGGCAAAAATCAGTCCCCAAAAATTAACTTTTATTTTTATAAAATTCCAACACTTTTCCATGCCAATGGCCATATATTTATCCATTGTCATGCCTATAAATTATAATACATGCTTTTATTTGAGCTGTCATGCCTCTTTTGATTTTTGCAGAAATGTACTTGGCTACTAACCAAATACATTTCTGCACATAACACTATTCCTGCACGGATTCCTGCCTGCTTACTGGATCACTAATTCAGCTCATTTGCATGGCTTTCACAAGAAAATGAGGTAATTAGCATTATTCAGTGGTGTCTGTGCAGGAATAGTGTTGCCAAGCTCATGCATGTCCCCAGGTTTGTTTACTGGATCACTCAGCGGCCACATTCTGTGCAGGAGTGGCTGCACTATTCTTACACTCCGTGTAAGCCTTATTGAATCCTAGGGATTATTTGCAAAGAAAGCCTGTGTGATGCCTGCAATATCTGAAAAATTCAAAATATTTTTCACTTAAATTGCTAGAATACAAAGTCAGGTTTGTACTGAAAAATAAATCCCAGAAAATACTTCTCCGGCAGAAATGCAGAGCATTGCATACTATATGTGATTAAGTACATAAATAAAAACCCTATTTTTTTGAAAGTTGGGGAATGAGTGCAAAACAATCTTGTATTAAAAAATATTTGATATAAGTAATTGCTGTTATTATATATACTTTCCCCATTCTGTTAGATTATTTACATTTTCCAGTTGTGCACAAAACATTTTGCTTTTGAACATCATGCATTACATTAGTGGTAGCGTTGCTGCCTCACAGCAAGAGGTTCTCCCATTCAATTCTTGGCTGGAGTGTGGGGAGTGCCTTCGGTGTGGAGTCTGCATGTCCTCCCCGCGGTTGGGTGGGCGTTCAAAAGACATGCGTAAATGGGCGTGCCTTCGTTGAAGGTTGGAAGTCAAGCTGGCACCTCGGCGCTCGTGAAAATCTACTGCCAATCATTAGCGGACCGGAGTTCCGCTGTGGCGACCCCTAACCGGGAAAAGCCGAAAGACAACAACATCATGCATTACATTATACACAATTTACTATGAAATAATAATATACACTTAAGCATACATTGACATTCAACACCTTGTAGTGAAAAGCTCAAATCAGTGATATCTTTGTTCCATCTTAGCCTACTTTTCTGTCTCTCCCCCACCTCCCCTTATCATTTTATTCCACTACAGCAAATATTGACCAGTCTTGTCTATTCTTCCTAACCCAATACAATTATTCTAGCCTGTCTTTCCACATTTATCTCTCCTTACATTTTCCTTCCATCTACCCACCTTCTTGCCTATCTCTTAACGTATTGATATTCCAGAATCTGAGTCACATCCTTTCTTTCCACTTCTCCATTTCCTTCCGTCCTCCTATTTCTATTCCCATTCTTCCATCACTCCATAATCGTGTTCTTCTTTTTAATCCCTACCTTTACTACAATTTGAATTTCTTTTCTTTCTTTTCCTTTCCTGTCTCATCTTTTTTGCCCCCATTCTTCCTACCCCATGCAAACAAAAGGTGCAGTACATTTCTATCTTTTCCCCACATTCTCTGTCACATATTCCTCACACCTTAGTCCACATCTCCTGCACTTCCTGGCATCTGCACTGCATATGTAACTGGAGGATTCCTACCATTCTACACCTCCAGCATTTACTATCTGATCACCGCCATTATTTTTTTTACCCACCATTGCTGCATATATTAATTGATTAATTTATTTCTAATTGTTTACTGGGGTAGAGCACTGATCACGGATGACTAACTGCAGGCTCACCCTGAATGTATACCATCTTTGTAGAAATCTCCATTGTACATCTTCCACTGGATCATACCTTGCCACAATACTTGTCAGTCTCCATACTTCCTAACAAACTATATCATCCTTCCACAACTTATCCTGTCTACCTCATATCTCCCTTAACTCTGTCACTGCATTCCTGTCATCCTCATACCTACATTTTCTATGAATAAATCTAACTCTCCATTTCTGGGCTGCATTTATACCTGTCACATATCTTACAATGTCTGATATATCTTAACCCCCCCTCCCTTTCTTACCTACATGAACACCTTAGCAAATCTACTCCCTTTTCTTCTCCATATAAGCCTACTAATCGATTTCTGAATCTCTCCTAACACCTCCTTTGCATTTATCACCACATGCCTCGATGTATAAATGATGTAGTAAACTTAAAATTCTAAGCACTTCCTTTATCTTAAACAAAAAAATCATATTTCAGCAATAATTCAGTAACTTCATTTTACCTTTTCCTAACCTCTGTGTAAGTACACTTCCTGATAATCTTCACAGCTTCATATTACCTGCAGTCTTAAATACTTCTACCCCTCATAATATCTTGATATTCCCACTTCCTCTCTGCCTGCGTACCTTGGCCACTACTGACTTCTTTACTAATTCTTAACCCTGATTCCTCCTCAGAGTCCTGGGAGACCTCCAGTACTATTAGCAGCTGCTTTCCTGCATCTTCTAAGTATATTATGCAGTTGTCTGCATATTGCTGCATCAGACTCCTCTTCCCCAGTTCATGACCCTCCCCCATCATTCCTCTTATCCTCAGGGTAAACCTTTCAATCACAGTTAGAAATAAACCTAGGAAAAGTAGATATCCCTGTCTTCTCCCTCTTTCTAAGTCCACCATCACTGACTTAACTCCATTAAAACCACAAACCTCACCCATGTTTTTATGAAACGCTCAAACTTCATTTAACTATTTACAATCATCCACTACCCACTGCTTCCAACCTATAAAACCCACTCCACACTATCCAATACCTTTTGAACATCCATTAACACTAAACCAGCACATTCCCCCAACCTCCACCCTCATAACTCTGCCTAGTTTATGAAATGCATCAGCATACTCCAATGGCTTGCAGATGTTTTTTCTTTCACAAATTATACCTGCTCAACCCCAAAGGTCTCTGGGTTACAGTCTCACAACTAATACTCAGCCCAGAAAAAAAAACAAAAAAACAAAGTGATGCTGTTCACTGCCAATGCATTCATCCAGACAACAGTACAGATAACCATTACTACAAAAAGGAAGTATTGAGTAAGTTAGACAAACAAACATACTGGGTGTAATTATGGGTGAACATCTAAAATATGAGCATCACATTAGCTCACTTGTATCTAAAATAAATCAAAAACTTAGAATGCTTTATGAAAACATAGGACATGGTAAATATAGACTTATTAACCTCACTAATCTACTATGTAAAGCTAGGGAATGCATTATTACAGACCTTATTAATCTTGGCATTGAAAACCATTTCTTAATCCTGGGCCCTCATCACACTAGCTTTGTCAGGGGAAGCTCCTGTCTCTTTAACAAAAACTCATATAAGCAGTGGATAATGGTTGCATAGTACATACAGCATACATGGACCTGACCAATGCCTTTGACGCTGTTTCCCATGCAGAAATTATTGGCAGAGTTGTAAATATGAATGCAAATCATAATATTCTGTTGTGGATAGCTGACTCGTTTGTCTGACAGAACCATATAGTTAGAGTCTCAGGTATCACGTGTAAAAGTAATTAAGTACCAGTGGTATACCATTGGACTAAGAACTGGGCCCACTTATATTTTCCATCTATTTTTTGGACTTTCTGATCAATAGTTCTTGCCTCTTTTTATCTAAATGTGCTGATGCCTGTAAATTGGGTGCTGTTATTCAATCTTCTAGTAACTCATATTTGCTCCAACATGAGTTACATCATGTTAACAACTTGTGAAAGGACAATGTTGTAAATTAAATCTGAAAATATGTAGGATAGTTCATTATGGTACAGAATATCCCTCTAGACAGACACTGTTATAAGAGATTTAGGTAGCCTTGTTGATAATTCCTTGTCTTTTGGCAACCATGTCCCTGCAGTAGCTCAGAAAGCCTTCTATCTCATTCTTCTAATTTCCTGTAGATTCATAGAAGCCAAAATAACTCTTACTCATAACTCCTCACACCCATTGTTGAGTTTAATGCCCCATTTGACATGTATTTGCCTAAAGATATTACTCAGTGTGAGAAGCCCAATAGATTCAGAACCAAAAAGATCACTGGAATCAAAAATCTTTGTTATCATGAGGGACTTCCAGAGCCCTCTCCGAATTTATTCTCTTATAGGTTGTTCTGTGGGGATCTGTGAATAGCCTTTCAAGCCAAGAAAGATCCAGTCCTCTTTGAACTCATATTTCTTCAGAGAACAAATAGTTTCTCAAATGCCCAGTTAAAGGAACTGCACCTTCATTAAGCGATAACATAGGCAGACTGGCAGCCTAGATTCATATCACATTGTATCCACACCTCCGGAACTAACGCTCAGTATGTGTCAAGCACAGTAGTACCTTTGGACTTTCAAGGAAATCCTAGGTGATTAGATAGGCAGCCTCAAATTCTCCATCTCTTCCTTTAACACCTACTGATATTTGCTATCATACCTTTCCAAGTAATACGTCCATGCTCAGCTCCAGCACTACATTAATATCCAACCTTACAAATGTGATCCTCTTCCTTTCTCAAGCTTTCCATTGATTCCATCCACATCCATATCATGCCTCTTGTATCCTCATTTGATCAGTAAAACACATCCATAAGTGCTCCCCTTCCCAGCTCTCATTTCCTCACCATCTGCCTGCCATCTTGTCCATACCTTATCATTTTCCTTTTCTGAGCTATAGACTCCACACGCTATCATTTCTACCCTTCTTTTATCCCCTTCATCCCCACCCACATATAACTGCTTTTATACATCTTCTTCTTTCACCCTCTGTTAATGTTAATTCTTGAAATGCAGCAATATGAATCCCTTCTTTAACCAATGTCCTTATTATTATTCATTTTGTCTCTATGGGTTCCTTACCACCTACACATTCCAGAAGGCTGCTGTCAACCCCTTTCACCATTTTTGCAACACCTTCCTGCTCGTCCATTGCAGTTAGAGCAGCAAGACCCTCCTTGGGTGGAGCTAATTGGTCCCATCTATGTCCCTAAGGAAGAAAGGAAGACTGCCAAGTCCTGCTGGCTAACTCCAAAGGTGGCATAGCCTAGATCCCATCTTCTTGGCACCACCTCACCTCTCCCTTCCTATTTTCCTCTTTCTTTCTCTCTTCTGATGCCCTTTTCTTTCACATTATCCCCAAGATCTTCAATTTCCTTGAGTCATTTGTTCATTACTTAGCCTCTTGGCAAGTTATACTTCTATCACAGACTTATCAGTCTTCATTTTGTTATTAAAAAGGCAAATCAAATTGACTATACCCAGAATTGCTTGAATTTCCATTAATACAGAAAACATGATTTTATATAGAAATCTGTGTACAGATGAGAGCATTCATCATTAATTCAAGCGTCATTCTTGGCCACAGTCTTTTATATAGCAAATTCCTTTCTACCATTCTTAGGACATCATTATATTTTTAAACTATGCCTTCAGTTCTGCTCTATTCCTTTCACTCACATTTTTTCACTAGCTCAGACAAGTAATATTCTCCCTTTCTCCTTGTATCAAATACATGTATTTTCATCCATTGACATTCAAACACAGACCACATATGATTTTACAAGTTCAGTCATTTTCAAATGTTAGCATATTATTTGCAGACAGATTTCATTTGATTTATTTTAATATTCCCATACCCCATTGTCCAAGTATTGTGTCTTTAAATGCTCAATATACACATTCCTAGTTTTTTACATTGCATATCCATTGACACCCTTACTCCCCAACTTCCAATAACTCTGTTTTCTGGGTATAAATAATCTTCATACAAAGTTCCATATAATATTCTATAAACAATGACAATTTAGGAACCACATTTCCTAATATCTACACATTTCAGTTTTATTCAGTTTCCCATCCCTAAATGTCCAAATAACGGTCTATATAAGTTCAGTATGAACAGGTACAGGTAGCCTACATTTTCCCCAATGGCTCTCTTACCTTCACTCTCTGGAGAAAAGCCCCAGCCAGTGTCTCTTTGCTCTATGTTGTAATCTCTCACCCCTTCTCATCTCACTCCCTCACTGCTCCATCATACCTTGAAACCAGATTCTCCTTCAGCTCTCTACTCTCCAGCACCAGGATCACACCATACTTAGCATCACTGGAACATATTAGTAGAGGAGAATGTTATTCTTATTTGCAGCAAGTCTCACACACATCTTGCTCTGCCCAGCAGCCCCATCTTGCATGTCTGCTAGGTGGCATTTGCTGGCCTGCAGCTAGCCAGGTTATTCATGGGTGACAACTGTGGCTACTAATCCAAAGGTCCCTTTAATCTTTTGTCCCTTGGCATCTGCTCACCAAGCTTCTTTCACACTTGTTTATATAAATGTGTTTTATTTCTTTCTATGCCTTCCTCTTCCACCCCTTGGAAATATAATAGTATCCCCAAGTCTCCCTAGGTCTTTCCAGTTGTTTCCCTGTCCTTGCCTGTGGATCTACCCCTACTTGACTCTATCAAGACATTGCCTTTCCTTTACCTCCCTTTGTTGTTTGTTTGTGGAGGTAGATTTCTCAGGCTGCTATTTCTTTGTTCTCCTCTCCCCTGTTTCTGTCTTTTCTCTGTCCCTGTCATTGTAGGACTTCATCCTGCTGCTATTCATGAACCATTGTCCCTACTCCTGCCTGTATGTCCTCATTCATAATGCTATCTGTCTGTGTCCATACTTTGCTGGTCACTGTCCATGTTATATTCTTCCACCATGTTATGTATTTAAAAATCCATTTATTTATTTTGGTAAGAAGTTCCTCTCAAGCATCTAACACCTTTTTGTTTGCTTCCTGCAGTTCTAGTGTAAACATGTACTGCTTCTGGTATGGTCATGGCACATGACTCCCCACTTAGTGCAATTAGCAGAGTTAATGGATGTGCCATTCTCAAAATACCACTCTCTCTCTGCATCTTTCACATTGCTGGGGCAAGCTGTTTCGTATGTGCATAAAGAGTAAGAGCAAAATCCTCTTAATATTTTACATGTGATCCTGGCAGGGAAACAACTTTCTGTAATTCCCTTTGCCACAGCAACCAGTCCTTGCACTTACAGCTGTGTAAATTAAGTATCATATGCCTTACTCTGCCCAGAGTCATGTGTTTCTCCATTCTATGACCTCTTTCCTACTGGCAAACTAAATATGCTTTTCTGCTATTAACTCCTGTAGCCTGTAAAGACTATGAGGTCCTGTGACCCCACCCCCTCCACCAAAGCTGAACATCTTTCTCACCAGATCTTATATTCTAAATCCCACTTTTCCACAAGAGTTTTCATAATCTTTTTTAACCCATTTTCTCCTTCTTCCCTTTGGTGTACAGCTTACTCCATGCTCTCCATTCACCTACCTACCACTGCCAATGGTACTTGGGAAGAACTGACTTCTCAACTAATTTTTCTCAGTCTCATCCTCAAGACTCCTGTCTCTATGGGTATTTTCTAACAGTGTTTGAGTACATCATCAATTTTTTTCCATCCAGATACACGCCATCAATGCAAACTCAGAAAGTTTAAAGTCCAAACCTACTTGTATACTCATTGCAAATTCTTTCTACTCTTTTTCCCTTCTTGCTTACTCAGCCCAATTTTGAGTTATCCAGCTTTGGAATTTCAAGTCTAGGGTCTCGTCTTGACTTATGACTTTCATAAATATCTTATTATACACTTTTATAAATACATATCCTTACTGATCTCAAATCTTATATTCTAATCCCTAAAAAAGTACTACTGTACTTAGTTTATAAGTGACATTGACATTATCAAGTTTTGACTGTTCTTGTGGATCTAATGATAGAGCAAAAAAGTTACAAACAAGGGAAAAAAAGCAACATTTGTTTGGCCTTTATTTAACAGATTTTCATCTATTCAGTCAATGACTATTTCTTACCAAAAGCTGTCTTCCTTGCTGTGTTTCACATGCAGTTAAAAGAAGAGGTGAATGTCCAAATAGTTACAACTTTTAGTAATACTGACTGCTTTAATAATGTCTGGGAATGTAGTCTCTTAGGGTCATTCATCTGAATAGTCTTGCACTCATATTACTTGTCTGAAGATTCACCTTAAGAAAGTATAAGATTCTTACGGGTTGCTCCAATCTATATGTTGTAGAAGAGAGTGTTGAGGTCTAGGGCCATATTAGCACCATCTTAATAGTTGTTGTCTAACTGCCGCAATGCTGAGCAAACCTACAGGTATCCCAGCCAGGTTTACCATACGTGATTAAAGTACAGACTGAGAATGAATAGCTCAATACATTTCAGAATGAACCATAATGACTGGAGTGCATTTATTTATTTGTTTACTTATTTACTTGCTTACTTATTTATTTTATGATTTTTTGCCTAAATAGCAAACCCTCTCATAGACTTTCAGCATATTTGTTCCTTTCACCAGACAACAACCGACCAACTGGATTCCTCATTCAGGCAGCCATTAGGGGTGGTTTAAGATTTTTCTTCCTTTCATTCTTACCCTAACCTACATGCACCCTTGTAATGTACTGAGGAAGAGCATGCAATGGAGTGAATGAGGAGGGTAGCATCTCATTACCCCAAGGGTATTTTTCTCCAAGCAGCACTGTCCCTTCCTCACTGCATGGGCACTGGTCTGTCTGATCTCTACATAGGAGGCTGCACCACTACATGTGTCTCCAAGTGCATGCAAGCCACACCTCTCATTGAAAGAGGCAAGTGGCCTACATCCCCTCACACCCCCAGTGCTGGAATGTTAGTGAAACCCCAGAAACCTGGGTTACATTCTGGGCTCCATCCCCCATGCCATGGAGTTGAACCTGTTTACTTTTATAAAACAATGTCAAGGAAAAACATTTTTTATCACAGATTATTGTTTATTTATTTTATTTTATTTTATGTATTTATGTTTTGGTTACTGGGTTAGAGTACTAATCCAGCTGCAGGCTCATCCAGGATTACAATCACATTGTAACAATGAAAAGCAACAAACAAGAAATATCAATAGGCACGTATGAATTTAAACAAAAAACAAAAGCTGTACAAAGAAGTTGAAGTGAAAGGAAAGACTGATAGCTACATGTTCCATGTATTTTTTACATAATGGTATTACTGATGTCTATTAACACACTGCAGAAGCAGGCGCCGTGTCTGTGGACTGACAAGTACGTAAAAAAGAAGTTATGCCCTTACCATAACGTTCCATGTGAGTTGTTCATCTCGCCTTTTTGTTCTTACAAGTGGGTCGGAGCCAATCCCTTGGCTCCGAATCAGCCACTTTTCAAGCTCAGACTCTCAGTGAAGCTCGAGGCCCAGTGAATATCCCATGATGCCCTGCTATGAATCCCCAGATCTAGTATGCTGCAATCAAGACAGCCTACAGACAGAATAAGACTATAAAGTCTACCTACTTAGGTAACTATAAGAGTAGAAGGAAACAAGAAGAGCTGGAATGTATAAACAGACTGACAGCTGAACCAATCCTCCAAAGCAACCATCTCACTCGACTGGAAGGGGAAGGTGGGCGGGAATGCAAGAACAAAAAGGCGAGATGAACCACTCACATGGAACGTTATGGTAAGGACATAACTTCTTTATGTGAAGTTGTTCTATCTCGCTGTTTTGTTCTTACACGTGGGTAGCGTCCCAAGCACCCTAATCCTGGGTGGCTCACGGGAGAACATTCCTGAGTGCAGTGGAACCAAATATAGCCCTGTCCCTGGAGGTCTTATCCACTTTGTAATAAGTGATAAACACGTGAGGTTTTGACCATGTGGCAGCTGCACAGATGGTATCTAAAGACAAGCGAGCTGCATGAGCCAATGATGTAGAAACAGCTTGTGTAGAATGGGCTTTGACGTTGGTTTCTAATGGCTGATTAGTGGAAGCATAAATGAATCTGATGCAATCAGAGAGCCACTTGGATAGTGTGATTTTTGATACTGAGAAACCTTTTTTATTCTCTGCATAAGACATGAAGAGTTGGTCCGATTGTCTGAAATCCTTCGTTCTATCCAGATAGAACCTCAGTTGTCTATGTACATCAAGCTTGTGTAACATATATTCTAGTTTGTTGGTATGGTGTTTGAAGAAGGTTGGGAGCTCAATGGACTGATTTAAATTACTTTCCGAAGAGATCTTGGGAAGAAAGGTAGGATTAGTCCTGAGGGACACCCTATCAGGGTGGAAAATCAAATATAGAGGTTTGAAGGACAAGGCTTGAAGTTCGGAGACCCTACATGCAGACATAATGGCTACCAGGAATAAGGTTTTCCAAGACAAAAACTTTAAATGACAAGATGAAGCAGGTTCAAAGGGGGCGAGCATCAGTCGGGATAAAACCAGATTCAAATTCCAGGGGTAGACAGGATGCCTAATAGGTGGCCTGAGATGGTGGGTTCCTTTTAAAAATGCTTTACAAAGCCTATGCAACATGATGTTAGAGCCGTTGAAGCCTACATGGAAGTTTGAGACAGCAGCCAATTGAACTCTAATGGTGGCAGCACATCATGGAACAACGATGGCAAGAACGCTAAAATGGTATGGATAGGTGCTACATAAGGGTCCATGTCATGTTGAGAAGCCCAGTGAACTAATCATTTCCATTTGCTGTTATATAGTTTCCTGGTAGATAGCTTATGAGATGAAACTATAATATGTTGGACCGCAGAAGACAACTCATGTGACCTGGCTAATGTGGGAATCAGAGCAGCCAAGCTGTCAGTTTCAGGGACGTGAGGGAGGGATGGAGAACTCCCGACGAATGAGTCAGAAGATCCGGCACTGGGTCCAGGATCCATGGTTCTTCCACTTGATATTTCTGGAGGAAGGGAAACCAAATGTGCCGAGGCCAAGAAGGGGTTATTAACATCACAGTCCTTCCCAGACTTTTGGCTTTCTGCATGAATTTGGGAATTAGAGGTACTGGCAGAAAGGCATATAGGAGACCCGGGGGCCAATCGTGTATGAGCGCATCCCTCGGTCCTTTCCCCGGTGGGGGATAAAGGGCAAAGTAGCTGCTGCATTTGGCATTCATCAGAGACACAAATAGGCTGCAGCAAGGCTGGCCTCATCTGCGGAAAATGTTTTCCGCTACTTGTTGATTGAGAGACCACTCGTGAGGCAACAGCATGGCTCTGCTTAGTTTGTCCGCTATCACGTTGGATGACCCTAGGGATGTGCGTTGCTATCAGAAAGCATCTGGTGGATATAGCCCATTGCCAAATCCTTAGGGCCTCCTAGCATAAAGGGTATGATCTGGTTCCCCCTTGTTTGTTGATGTACCAGACAACCAACATGTTGTCCATCTGGATAGCAATTGTGCCTGGAGGAAGAGAGTCATGAAAGTGTTGCAACACTAGGAACACCACTCTCAGGTCTAGGACATATATATGCAAGTGCGTTTCCATGATTGACCAAGTGCCTTGTACCATCTTTCCCTGAAATAGCCCCCCCCCCACTCTATCATGGAAGCATCTGTGGTCACTGTGGCTGTGGGTTGGGGAAGAACGAAGGGACGTCCAATTATCATTTGGTCGCTGTGCAACCACCAACTGAGATCTTTCTTGCAAAGATCGGTTAACCGGATCTCGTGTGACATGGGTAGTTGTTGGTAAGACCATTGCGTGAAAAGTAACCACTGGAGAATTCGCATGTGCATACGGCCTAACGGAACTGCTATCAAAGTGGCTGCCATTGTGCCTAACAGCTGTAGTATTTGGGACGCTGGAGCTTTGTTGCGGGCTAAGAGACTGGATATTTGATTTTTTAGAGTTACGATTCTTGATTGGGGCAACCTGATCCTTGCATTGACGGTGTCCAGTTCTGCCACTATAAATGTAATATGCTGCGAGGGCGATAGCGCAGATTTTTTGAAATTTAGGGTTATGCCCAACTGGGAACAAAGGTCTATGGGGTTTTTATAAGGGGAATGTAATAACCTCTAGCAATGACGCTTTTTACCCAAGAGTATGTTGTGATGTTTAGCCAGGTGTTTGGGTATAAAGCCAAGTGACCCCCGACTGCCTCCAGAGTAGGACAGATGGGCTTCCTTTCAGGAACACTGATAGGGCTTACCAGAGAACTGATCCCTGTTGCCCTGAATCTGCAGACCGCCTCTGCCGTTTGGATGGCGTCTTTCATTTCTGCCCCCTCCTCTGCCTCTAGAGGGGGTATCAGTAGGTGTGTTTTGGAAAGCTCCTTGAGGTTTTCGGAACCACATTTTCCCACTTTGTTGCCCTTTGGGGTACAGTCTGGTTGGAGTGGAAAAATGGAAGCCTACAGCAGACAGAGTCTTCCCTTCCTGTTCACACCTAGTAAGTGTCTCCTTAACTTTGGGTCCGAACAAGGCGGACCCGTCAAATGGGGTATTGACAAATGAAGATTTAAAGGCTTCCGCAAAGGAGCAAAGGGCATCCAGGATTGCCTCGGAAGAGCTATCGCTGAGCCTGCCACCCTACTCGATCCATCGGCAGCATACAAAATGAGACACATGGATGCGTTTACTATTGAATTAAGGGTGTTGAGTTGTTCAGTCACCTTTTCAGAGACTGCATCAGCTGTATTACCATGAAGAGTATCTCCCAGCTCTTTTAGGAGATCTCGTTGAAGGTGGGTAAAATGTGTCAGGTAGTTGAGCAACCTCATGGAAAATGCCGCAGAACTAAATATGCCTTTCCCATATCTGTCCATCGTCCTAGAATCTCTATTAGGAGGATGGACAGCAGAAGAGGTTTCTGACATCTCTTTCTTGGTGGCCGCTGCCACCACCATGGCATCAACTGGGACTCCTTTTGTAAGAAAAGCCTTGTCAGTGGGGGAAGTAATAAACTTATTGGGCCTCCGTGGGACTGGTTCCACTGAGTCAGGAGATTCCCACGCCCTTCGAGCAACCAGTTCCATCAGTTCATCGAAGGGCAGAGTAATCCAGGAGGTGGATGGTTGAGATCCGAAGGCCTTCAGGAAGACTGACTCATCCTCAGAAGGGGCAAGGGACTGCCAATCACCCCGCTGCCTTAAGATTTCCAATATGTCTGCGAATAAACATCCTCTGAGCGGGATTGTGGGGACCCTTCTGATTCCTCCAAGTCGGTATCCGATGTCAGAGATTCCTGTGGGGAATCCAAGTGCCTCCTCTTGCACAATCTCTTCCTAGGAACTTCATCGGTGGGGGCATCTGGTGAAGTTCCTAGAGAGGAGGGGCCACCCAATGGGGAAACCTGAGGCCCTGAATCTCAATGCTTTGAATATATAATACTCAAAAAAAATTTTTTTGAAGAAAAATTGTAATAATAATAGAAATTTAAAGTCACTGGCCCGAGCTAACTCCGACGAGCTGTTGATCCATTGCAGCGGCAAACTAGATCTGGGGATTCATAGCAGGGCATCATGGGATATTCACTGGGTCTCGAGCTTCTCTGAGAGTCCAAGCATGAAAAGCAGCTGATTCAGAGTCGAGGGATCGGCTCTGACCCACGTGTAAGAACAAAACGGCGAGATAGAACAACTTCACATTGCTAAGTTATAAACGTAACTGAAACAGTACAGCATAGGAGGTAATTAGAAAGAAAGAGGTTTTAATCCATAAGAGAGGATTTATATTTAAGTAATGTCCCCAGTTTCAAGTCATTTGCAATCATGTTGACCAGTCAGGAACTCTGAACAAACTTTGAGTTGCTTGTGTGGGAAGTAAGGTCATAAGGGAGGCATTGTCAAAGTTTAGGGGCAAGAATACAGATGCTATCATCTGCACAATGCAGTTTTTGGTGTGGGGGGATAAGATTACAGGCCCACCAGCAGATTGGCTTCTGAGGCTGTTGGTTCACCTGGCTACATTGAGTTTATTTGTGAGAAGAGATGGGGTGTCTTGATGAAGTAGTTTGAAAAATAGGGAACTGTGTAGAAGTTAGATCTGGTTCATAAGGGGAGCCATATTCCTTTGGCTAAAATGAGGCAGTGGTGTTCATTCTGAAGGAAATTTATAATGAAATGGTACATTTTATTTGAATGGTCTGCATGGCAGTTGTATTTTGGTTTGAAGCTGTGGCAAATAAAGGTAGGAAATATTCAAATTGAACAAGTATGGCATATTTGCCTATGACTGCTCTGGCAGGAGTCAAGAGGTAATGTGAGATTTTCTTGGCCCTAAATAAGAGGTAATAGAGTTTAGATCTCAGTTTTTGAATGTGTTTCTAATAGTCAATAAACTTGTCTAGCCAAATCCCTAGGTACCTAAAGGATGTAGTACTATTAATAAGAAAGTTACTGCTATCAAATTGTTAAGAGAGGAAGAGGCAGTATAAAGTCTTTTCTTAGTACCAGACTACACATTTGTTATTTTTGTTGTTGTTTTGTTGTTATTTTAGGATTTAGTAGGTTTTTGTTGACAAGTCATCTGTTTAGAGCCAGGAGGTCATCTTGAAGTTGTTTAATTGGCATCATGGGATTGATTGGATCTACAGATAATATACAGACTCATATTTATCTACATATTTCCTTTTTTGCACATTCATTGTTTATAAAAATGTCAAACTAATTCTTATATATTTACTTTATCTGATACGTATGTGACACCAGGCCTAAAACAATGGGCATAACTATTAGAATGATACTTGCATGTTTAAACTGTATAATCTTTAAGAAACAAGATATACAACAATACTGTATATGAAACTATATATCTCTCAGCAGGGCCAGCCTTAGCAAATGTGGTGCCTAATCATTTGACTTCCAACTCTTTCCTCTCACACTCCAAGCCATGCCTCTCTCATCCCATCCCATGCTCTCCTGTTGTACATCTTTGTAAGGGAAACCGATATCTATAAATAGCCATATATATTGATTATCTTGTAGCATTAGACCACACTCATAGGCATTTAAAATGATTTACTGAAAACATGTATCATGAGCTGAACAATATATACATTCTTACAAATAATTAAACAATCGTTTGGTAGTTTATGCTGTTAGTAACTTGCACAGGTTTTGGTTGGAGAAGGGGTGAGTAGAATGAGAAACTGGATTTCATACAGACGCATTCCAAATCATCATCATCATCAGCCCCACTTTTTCCCATTTTGTTCTACATGGGGTCGGGGTATCATGTTAACTGTCTCAATCTCTCTCAACTCAGTGCCACACTCCTGCCTTCTTCAACCTTCATGCCTGACTGTCACAGATCTTCTTTCACACAATCCATCCACCTCTTTGCTGGATGTCCTCACACTTCCTTTTACATTCTTCCTGTCTGTCCCAAATTTTCCTCACCAGATTGTCTTCTGCTTTTCTGTATGTATCCAAACCACCATAATCTGTTCTCATAGGTCTTTTCGGCAATTGGAGCTACCTTGGCTTCTGCTCTTATGTCCTCATTTCTTTATCTGTCCCACAGTGTGCATCCTACCACCTTTCTCAGGCACTTCATTTCCATCACCTCTAGCTTCTTCAACTGTTCTGCCTTTAATGCCCGTGTTTCTGTACCATACAGTAGTACTGGTCGCACCACTGTGTTGTACACCTTACTTTTCAGCTTCTTTGGCATTCTTCTGTCATAGACCACACCTGACACTCTATGTCAGTTGGCTGCAGCCCCTCTGATTCTAGCTTAGACCTTTTCATTCAGACTTCCCTTCTCCTCAACCACCCCTCCTAGATACTTGAAACTGTTTACCTGTTCCACTATCTTCCCTTCTATCTCTATTCTCAGCTTCTTCTGATTTCCCCAATTTGCTGCCATTACCACTGTCTTATCTGTGTTTAGTTTCATCCCATGTGCCTTCAGATTTGCATTCCATTCTCCTATCCTTTGTTGAAGTTCTAGCTCAGTGTCTGCCTGTAATGCCACATTGTCCGCATACAGCAACTTTGTTGATCTGCCCCCTCCAACCTATTAGCTAATGTAGTCCATCACCAGTATGAACAGCAGTGAGCTCAGAGCTAAACCCTGGTGTACACCCACTCCCACTGGGAATCCCTCTGTGAGGCCGGACACTGTTCATACATGAGTCATTGGGTCCTTGTACATAGCCAGCACTTATTCTATCAATGTTTCTGGGACTTCACTAAACCACTGCACTACTGCCTAGATCAGCTTTCTTGGACCTTGTCATATGCTTTCTCTAAGTCTTGGAATGCCCAGTTGGACTCTCTCCTCATCTCTAGCTTCTTCTCAAGTAACTGTCTCACTGTAAACATTGGGTCGATTGTGTTGCATCCTGATCTGAATGTGGACTGCTTATCTCCCACCTTACATTCTACTACTCTACATGTCCATTTATCAATTGCCCTCTCCAGACCTTTCATGGAATGTGATAGGAGTTTGCTTCTTCTGTACTGGCCACAGTTGTGGATGTCCTCTTTGCTCTCATACACTGGCATGAGTATGCTTATTCTCCAGTCATCTGGGATATGCTTTTCTCTCCACACTGCTATGAGTACCCTCAGGAGCCATTTATCCCCTATCTCGCCCAGCATCTTTATCATATCTGCTGTGACTTAATCTGAGCCTGCTGCTTTCCCTGACTTCATTTTCCTTAGTGCTATTCTTACTTCTTCTAGGGTGGGCTCCTCTACTTCTCTCATCGTAGGCTGTTTCTGGGGCAGTACAGCTTCTGTGGGGGTTTTCTTCATTCAGAAGCTGCTGGAAATACTCCTTCCATCTGCCTTTGATGTCCTGTGGACTGGAGAGCAGGTTATTGCTAGCATCCCTTATGAAGGGTGTCTGACTATCTTCGTTACCGTTCTGTTTTAGCCTTGCAACTTGATAGATTTTCTTTGTGCCACTTACTGAGTCACTTTCTAAAAGGAGGTAGAGTGTCTCCAATGCCCAATTCTTTGTTATTGTAACTTCTTTATCAGCTTCTTTATTAGACAACCAGGGGTGGCTCGTGCAATCGGACTGCCGGACTGCAGCCCCACCAGCTGTGGAAGAAAAAGAAAAGAACACATTTAAAAATAAAAATATTTATAATTATTTATAATTAATTAGTAATATTTACTGGCTTCCTGTATGGGAGTCTAACTGACTCACAAAGTCCCGGAACTCGAACTTCGCATGCTTGGCGAGTTCTGGGTTTTTTTTTTAGTTTTTGACTATAAATCTGCATCTGGACTGTTGTTAAAACAGTCCAGATTAAGGAGAAAAGGCATCAATGTGATGCCCAGAAGTCTATGCGGTTTAACCGCACAGTGAAGTGGAAGGGGATCAGACTGCCACATCCACAGTCACGTACGTGACATGGACAGCTGGATGGCTACTGATTGGTTCTTGCTCTCTTCCCGAAAAAGAGAGTGAGAAACAAATCAGTAGTACAGGCTAGCTAGCACAGTACTAACTTACTTGCTACAGTGCTACCATTGCTTTAGGATTGAAGATTTTTATTGTTCGTTTTCTGCTCACTCTCCAGTGGTACGTTACAGGATTAATTGATGCTTAAGATGAACTCCGGTAAGTACTGGTGAGCCAGTGGCTTCAATGGGACTGGGATACCAGCCCATGTCAGATGGCTTGGGGACTTATACTTATAAATAGAAATGTCTGTTGAATTATGTGGCAAAACCTTCATATTAATGGAACTAGCTCTTAAATTAATATGTGCCTAAATGCAGGTCCAGATTTGATTAAAAATAAGTAGGGAGAACTTTTTTTCAGTTTAGAGGAACCCATTAGTGTACATTTCTGCTCGCTTTTGTTTCCTCATCATCGATTTCTTATCTTCATTATCGGTCTACCAACAGGAGTTCTCAAGTTTCATGTACAGACTCATGCAGCAAGACAATTTTGTTGGATTATTCCTTAAAGAAGCATTTTTGCTTAGTAGGATGTACCTAATTAAAATAATTAAAGCCACATACTTGTCAGTGGTAGAAAGAAATCAAGTTTTGTGCTCATACTTATTTTAGAGTTATGCATGTATGCTGTTGGTTCCATTTACAGTTTGCTTCGATTATGAGTGACCCCCACACTGGTTTTCCTTCTGTTTGTACAAATTCAGTTTAACTTTTTGGCAACCATTGAGTTTTATGTAATTGCACATATCTTGGAGAATGGATGTTAATTTCCATTTGTGCACAATTGTACTGTTTGGGTAGCAATGAAGCTTACTTCCACAGGCTAGTGGTGCTGATATATGACTAATGGTTGTTGATGGAATCCCAAAATAAGAGAAGTCCTAATTTTATGTTTTCTTTTTATAAAAGTCAGCGCTTGATTTTTTTTTTTATGAGAAAAGTTATTTTTGTTTACATAAACTTTATTTTGAGGTCTCATTGAAGGGATTGTTTCCTCCCTCATTTTATTTTAGTAGGACAGTTGTAAGCACATTAGCATTGTTGCCAAAATGTATTAAGAGAGCCACTGGGTAATTTCAGACATTACAGTTGCACCTATTCGGTGCTGTTGAAACCTTCTGTTAAGTATTTTATGCTGAGTCATATGAGAGGGAATACACTGTTCTTCAACTGCGGTGCCAGAGGAAAAGTAAAGGAGTAGTTTGCAGTAGTTTTACTATATGTTGCAATTTATTTATTTACTTTAGAATTAAAAAAAATAAAGTGAAATGTTGCAGTTTGTTATATATACATGAATTGGTGTCTTGAGAAAAAGAAGATTGGTGTATCACATGTTGTTGTTGTATTTCAGCTTTTTCCGGTTAGGGGTCGCCACAGCGAACTCCAGTCCACTAATGATTGGCAGTAGATTTTCATGAACGCCGAGGTGCCAGCTTGAAGTTCAACCTTCAACAAAGGCATGCCCATTTACACATGTCTATCGAACGCCGGTGTATTACATCATAAAGTAGAAAATCAATTTACTGTGGCTTAGGAAAAGGAGCTGATTTTCAAAAGACACTAGTGTGTGCTTGACATTTTCTTGGAGGAGAGAGCCCATGCAGATCCCTGTTTTGCTTTACACATATTTTAATTGCACACTTTATATACAGAAATCTTGATGAGTGGATGGGGAATAGAAAATTCACCCCGGGGATCACTCCAGTGGCTCTACTCGACAGAGGCATTGGGAACTAAAGTCGGGTGGCATGATGCCAGGGTGATCCTATGGGCTAGGCTTGTAAAGACTCAAGGGCCATTAGCCTAGTACACACCTATGAACCTATGAACAACTTGTGTTGCTTTTTTTTGGCTTGAGAGTTCAGTCTGAACAGAGGTTACAGAGCTATCTGGCTCCTAGCTAATTTGATTTCCTGCAGTACTTCATGATCAGTCCGATGGAGAGTGGAGACAACCAGCCACGCAGTCATTTTTTTACTTTAAGTTGAGGTAGGTGTCCGTGTCTGACTCCTCCTAAAATGCCATTATATAATTGAAACTGCTGAGCTGATCATGTATTGTTAGGTATTGTCGATTTTATAACAAGTCTGATTTGAAGAAGGTGCTTAATGCTTACTGCTGCTTATGAATATTTATTTTAGTTATCTTTGTGTGTCACTGGCTAGTGCCTACAAAAGCTTAAAGCATGTACTATAATGGTCATGTAACGTTAACAGTTAAGTTCTATATCTGCTTAGATGTCACCTTAAGTTCTATATCTGCTTAGATGTCACCTTACCGAACAAACCTAGCTACAACAAGCAGTTAGTAGTGTTTGCTTTATACAGAGAGTTTGTTCATTTATTTATCAGTCAGTCATCCAGATGAAATAAGGCAATGTGTCAGACAAATGAATGGACAATGTAATGTCCTCTGATTTTTTTTTTCACAGCTGTTATTTATAAATCAAAAGGAAGCAGGATTGCATATACCAAATAGAATTATAGAAGTTGATGCATTTTTAACAGGAAATGAATACATATTTTTTGTGGATGGCAATCGTTCTTCTATGTTCAGTGTGCCAAAAGTTCAAAATGATATGTAATTTTTAGGGTATCAGGATAAACTTTAAAAACTGGCCAACGTCAGCTGAGTCATGCAGGGTAGTGGTGGTCTGGCAACAGTAATGTTGTTGATTCCTTCTTTCAAATAATACAGTAGTAAAATGCTGTCTGTCTAAACTGAGCTATCATTGGAGGTGTTGTTTGAAACGTATTCTTTCATTCAGAAGGGTGGTACACATTTACAACTGTTAAGAGACATTTGCCTCTGTAGATCATCCAGATTACGTGCTGAATATTGTGCTTGTTCCAATTGATATTCCTTTTTAAAACAGCATTGATTTGTTTGCAAACAGTTGTTGTTTATCTAATTTCAACAAGAGTTTAAAAGCTGTGTCTTTCCAGTAACAAAGATTTCTAATCAAATCTAGTGTATTTTATGGAGTCCTGCCTCACAATCTCTATGGGCAAATGTTGTGTTATCACTGTGGTGCAGCATTAGGATTTTGCAGTAGCTTAAGCTCAGTCTCACATAAATATGCATAATAGGCAATTAATTCCTCAAGGGCAAGTCACTGAATTTGTGTATAAAAGTTGAACACACTGACTAAAATGTAAAATATTTGCCATTAGCAACCTCTTCATTAGGGACAGATGTCTTTACTATGGAATTATGCAGATGACTTTTACTTCTGTAGAGATTGTTCATATTTACTGATACTGGTGGATTGTAGAAGTTTGAGTAGACTTTTATGATGGAAATGTTCTGAATTGGGCAGTTTTGTCATTATTGGTGCATGCATTTTGTTTCATTGTTTACTGGAAAAATGTTCAAAACAATAATTTTAAAATGCCGTCTAACAACTGTACTGTATTATACAAGGAATATAATTTAATACAATCAGGAATGTGTATCAAATAACACATGTATGTTTCGTGTGCAAGGAGCCTATGATTTAAAAACAGCCCAAAGTTAATCTTTATCTGCCACTGGCCAAATATATTTTCTTTGAATGTGGGTTTTAATGTTGTTTCAATGAATGTGAGTTTCAAGGGCAGAGAAATTTTAATGCTAAGTCTATTTTCATTGTGAGACTGCAGTTCTTTGCTTAGCAGATGTTTATTAGTGTTTGTGCTGTAAAATGTAAAATAAAACTTTCAAATGAAATCCAAATCATCGTAGAAGTAAAGCAGTATGCACATTATGGTGTTTATGGTAAATGGGGTGAAATAGACAAGTAATGGGACATTGGAATGGCTGCAGGGTGGAGGCCCCATTCGACCATGATTTTGTGAGGGGGGGCGGCAAACTCAAAGTCAGTCACGGCTGAACTATACCTCTCAACTCTCCAGATTTCCGCAGAATTAATAGATGTTTGCTTCTTATTTTTGGTTTGTTCCTCATAAAATTTGTGGTTTTCTGGAAAATCATTTAGGAATGAAGTCACTAAATAATGACAGACATCAAGTTTCAGACTTGATACCCTTCAAAAAAATGCATACTAAAGCAAGATGTAAGTTTATACAAGAGCAATTTTTAGTACTGTTTGTATGTTCCCCCAATACATTTGGTCTTGTCCAGATTTCCTGTGTTAAGAGGTTGAGGTACATGCAAATAAATCCCTTTATAGAATTAGGTATATCCAAACCTGTCAACTCTCCCCAATTTTGGCTCAAAATGTTGCTCGCCCCTAATAATCCTTCTGCAAAATGCAGTTTTGGAAGAAAACATGGAGGGTTTACAATTAATAAATAATTGTAATGATCAGAGTTATAGATTACTTTTATTTCAGAAATGCATGTAGATTCTCTTATTTTGTCAGCTGCTCAAGTTAACAGTACTAATATTAAAAAAACTGCCCCTTTCTTGACAGTTTCCCAGCTATATTGTGTGGCTATTTTATACTTTTACATCACATTTCTGGCCTGTCTTTCATAAAATTGTGGTTTTCTGACAAATTAGTGGCAAATCATTAAAGATTGAAGTTAGAAAATAATGACAGACATTTGAGTTTCAGATTTCATACCCTTCAGAAAATTCATACTAATGCAAGGCCTACCATTCTATTATATTTCTAAGTTTATAAGAGCAATATTTAAAAATTGTCCTTATTTTTGGGCCTTTGTCTCACTTCTATGTATGGCTTTGTCCAGATTTCTTGTTCTGAGTTTGAGAGGTATGTCAAATGTGTCACCAGCATTGCCATCAGCCAGAGACATTTCAAATTGTGACATACTTGTTGCACCCTACTCCCCCATGTAGTGACTCTGGATGTGTACAAGCAAGGCAAAGTGCAGTTATGCAGTGTAAGTGTGCAGAGTATCCTCCCATCCAAGGTAGACACGTACTACAGTGGCTTTTTATCTGTCCTTGTTTTGCAGAATGTTCTGGTTTTCTGTCATATTTTATACTGTTGATTTATGCTTCTTGTTATTCAGAAAATGCATGCTGTTGCAGTGTCTGTTGCTCTGTGTTTTAGCAGCAGTGACTTAATGACCATCAGGTAAGCTTGTCTGAGATTGTAAGATGCAAGTAAGCTTTAATAAGCATACTGTTAAAGAATTACCAGCACTGAAAGCTTTTTTGTTGTTGCCATGCAGAGAATATTTGCATAACTAGATAACGTATAAGCCTTAGGTATTGAAATGCATATGACAGTATTTGTAATAAAGGACAGGATTACAGTATTTTCAGAAGCTCATTACATTTGTTGGAGGCTTGCAGTCATCTTTGCAGGATTTACCCGTAAACTAAACAGAATGTCAGTCTATCATGTATGGTTCATAACCTGTGCAGTAATCCTTTAAGCAATTTATCTTGAGCTTGTTTCTTGTTTGCTGTTCATTTTTTTACTTTGATCATGTTTTCCCCATGAAACAAATAGATAGTTGTTGTTAGGCTGCAGGTCTTTTTTGGATAAGAATCATTTTTACAAGTGGGGTTATCACAGAGATTGCTACTTTCAGCATGTTACTTGGTACTTTTATAAAGCTAAATATAAATTATAATTAGAACTGCAGTGCAAGGAGAAGTGGTTTGAGATGAGTGCTGTTTGCTTTCTTATACTTGATTCTGACTGGAATTTCAGTAATGTATTTAAAAACTAATTTATTTTTTCATGCCTCACAACCTTTTTGTTTCCCTCTAGATATTAAGTAGGCTGTCATGCAGCGAATGCATTGAAATATTTTTTCTTCTACACTTCATTTTGTCTTGATTGGACTCTCATAATGATGGTTTGGCACCTAGGGCAGCATATTTAATTAAAGTTCCAGTTTTTGTGATTTTGAGCATAGCTCCACCCCCTTCTCATTGGCCACCCCCCTTCCCATTGGCCCCGCACATTCATCTGTCTCCTGCAGCCCCCCTTTGATTTGAAGTCATCAGCTGCCGCTGTAGCCAACCAGTAGTCCTTCTTATCCTGGTCAGTTTTTCCTATCTCCCACTTCTTCCTGCACTCCTTTTTTCTTGCATTTCAAATGCTGCTGTAAAAGTCGTTTCATACAACCAATATATAGTTTCCTTTCTAACTACAAAACCAGATTAACTTGCATCTGAAAAAAATATTGAATGTGCTCTTATGAGATGAACATTCAGTTTAATCTCTTGTACAACTGATATGAAGTTAAAAGAATGTGAAAAATGCCATTATCAATCTTTTGTGAATACCTTAAAGCAGTTATTATTACATAATATGATTTGGATGCATCACTTCTAAGTGACAGCTCTTCAGAAAAAAAAAACTTATCCTCATTAGGATCAATACTTCCATTGAAATGATAACCTCTTTAGGCTAGGCTCTCATCAACAATCATTTGTCACATTAGTTCAGTTGCATTTCTCTCAAAACATGACTTTACTATGTATCTAGGACAAAATCCCACATAGTTCTACACATTTTAAAGTTTTTCTTCCTCAAATCACCCAAGTTACCTACCTCAAATTACTTGCTTAAACAAATTGATTTATTGTCCTTCATCTTCTCTTTTCAAATGACCAAACTCTCCAGTACTGTTAGCCATTACCTTGAACATTACTTATCACTTTCCACCCTCCTTATCAGAAATGCATGTTTACATATGTATTCATTTTTTAATTAACCAAATAGATGGGCTGGTGCATATGAACCTATTTCTTGTCATGAACCATATCAAAGGCAAATCACACTACAGGTAGGAAGCTAGGAGACAATCAAGTTACTGTTAATATGCAACAACACATTGCAGATGGTACTACAGGCAGTTCAGAAAATATACAAAAATCAGACATTGCAACTTAGAGACATATGCATGCCCAACAAATTCCACAAGACAATCAAGGAAATCTACGGCAGTTCATTAGTTGTTGTTAAACTTCTATTAGTAAAATTCAGGAAAAGCATGAATGTTCATTTCTTTTTTTTTTTTTTCTAAAATCTCTTTATTTGAATTGTCAGATATTAACAACAATACATCCAATTAAACACACAAAACAAACAGTACATACAAAAAGGAAACATTCAAAAAACTAATGACACAAGAAACATATACATTATATACAACAGAAGTCACTACATCAAATGGAGTTTAAAAGGTTTTTAACATCACTTAAGAAAGTGAGGGATAGTATAAGGGACATATTTTATGAAGAAGATAAATACAGAAATGCAACCACTTATTATACTGAATGTAATTAGGGAATATAATTAGATGTATAAAGAGGAAAAAGGGAAAGAAGAAAGAGAACACAAAAACAAGAAAAAAAAGAAAAAACTAAAAACTGGTTATAATGCAGTTATTGCATAATATAAATTTGTCTTATCATGTCAGTGTACAGACTATCTTTCTTTGTTAAGAATTACATCTAGTAAGTAACCCCAATATTTCTGATAATAGTGTTTCTTTTTTGTTTTTGTATAAACTAGTTTGTGAGATGAGCTATATTAAATAGCAAGGTTGCTAAAGCCTTCCCATGTAATTGGAGATGTGACATTCTAATTTTTAGTGATATAAAATTTAATAAGGGCACACATCGTGATAAGGACATGTTTTTTTAATTTTTGGAAGTCGAGTCGTGTTAATGTGCAATATAGCTGTCTCCCATGACAGGGTTGATTTTTCATATCCCATCTTCTCTAACCTAGCTCTTAAAGAGCACAATAGGTTCTGTACCTTGTTACATTTCCACATGACATGGAGAATATCTGCAGTTTGGTTTGGGCAGTGAGGACATATAGGTGAGAAGTTGGAATTGAATGTATTTAGTTTTGATGGCGTATAGTATACATTGTTATTTATCATAATTTGTGTATATAGCAGCTTCTTAAAAGGAATTAATTTTATCGCATTCTCAATGGCCAGTCTCTTATTTTCATCTGTCAGAGATTGTTTTTTTTCTTGCCAATAGTTTGAAAATAATAGAGAATTCCTGTGTTTTATGTTTGTTACCAGTTTATATGTCCTAGAAATTGTTTTCCCTTTCATCTCAAGGTTTTCTAGTATTAGTTTTACTAAGTTAATATCCTGCAGGTTGACTTGTGTTGGTGAGAATTTAGCATTTAAGGGATAATGGATTTGGGTAAGAATAACAGTATATTTCTTAGTAAGATTTAGTTCTAGTCTTATCTGTTGTATATTGGATTCTCTCCATTGGTATATTTCCCATACTGTGAGATCTTTTATCAGAGGGTAATTTCTTAGATTTACTGGTTTATTGTTTATTAGTAGGTTGGGATTTAGGTGGAGTGGTTGTATAAAGGCAAGAGCATCTAATAATTGCAATGATTTAAATAATTTCTGTGTAGTAAGAATCATGTATTTAATTAGTGGGTGTATATTCTTCGTGAATATGCCATTTTGATTTAGGTTTAAAAATGGTAGGGATTTGCTGTTATACCCAAGGGATTTTAGTTGTTCAGAACAGATTTTGGTCCATTGGGGTGTCCAGGTATTTACATACGGGTCATGACTTATCATCTGTATTCGTTTGTAGGCAGTAATTATACTATAATATAGTTTGAAATCAGGTAACTCCAATCCCCCTTTATCTTTGGTAAGTACACGTTTGTCATATTTAATTCTACTGGATTTGGGGTACCATAAGAATCTGGATATAGCTTTTTCTATATCAAGAAAGAATTTTTGGGGAATATTTGAAAAAGTAGTATTTAGTTGAAAGAGTATTTTCAGTAAAAGGTTCATATTAACCACACTAGCTTTTGAGAGTAATGACATTAATATTCTTCCACCTAATGATATCACTTTCAATACTGGCCCATGTACGCAATAGGTTATTCTTTATCATATCCTAAAAGTCAGGAGTAAATATTATTCCTAGGTATTTTATCTGGTAACTTATCTTGATCTCACTCATGGGAAGGTAACATTCCTTATGACCTATAAGATTCATGGGAAATATGTGGGATTTGTTTAGATTTAAATTATAGTTAGCATGTTTCTATGAATGTTCATTTTTTAAGGCGTGGTCATTTAAGATAACTTAGAATTTTTTTAATTTATTAAGTGCAAAGGATTTAGTTAATTGTAGTAAAATAACTTGGAAAACTGATATAAAAGTCTACAATAAAATCTACTTATAAAAGAGCAGAAGACATTGCAACCATTCAAATATGTTTATTTGTATTGTCAGTGTGTCCACTTGTTATCTTAATAAAAAGCAACAGGTCATATCAGAAAAATATTTACATGGGCCACAAGAGACCCACCCAGCATTAATCGTCAAATCACCTGTACACATGAAAATATGAAAAAAATATGAAGCTAACCATAACTCTTAGCATCTTCACTCTATAATTAGGCACAAAGTCAAAAATACAGAGACAAGGACCTGACATCTGAGGCACTTTATGCTGACAATATTCACTTAGAAAATTTATAGAATAGAAGGATTAGTATTAATATTCATTTTCTAAATATCAAGCAGTGATTTGGTCTTCACTGTTCTATCACAAAACCTACCAATTTTACAAGGGTTGCAGATAATAAGGAGCCAAAATCAGAGAAAACTGAATAGTATAAAAGTTTCTAATGGATTAAATGTTGCACAAGCATGAGTCACATATTATGTGTGCTATATTATTGCAGTACTTTCTTCAGGATAAGGGACATCACACACTCTATTTGTAATAAAATAAATTGTTGTCAGGGACACTTTGACTTGCATGTGAAGGAGCAAAGGAGTATGCAGTGATTACGGTGAGCCCATAAGACTTAGCCTAATGAGATTAATTATTAATGCCAGTCTCTAGAATGTTATAAGATATTGAAAATGTAAACCATATTGGATTCCATTAGCAAATAAGCCTCCAGATAGCAGAAAAGCACACTACTATCTGATGACTCACTACTGTTTTTATGAAAGAGAAGAAAGCTTTCTCCTGAGCACAATGCATTTAGGGAAATGTAGTTTACTCTGCTAAGAAAGCTAATAGCTATGTTATGGATCAAGACTACAGATTTATAATGCCTTGCACTTGGATATATTATCATGTTGCATCTTATGGTTGGAAGATCATCTGGGAGAAGGCTGATGGGTCATGTAGTCTATTTTGCTGATGTGACTCCAGTGGCAGTAATGAAAATGTGCACCCCCCCCCCCCGGGGTATGGAGACTTATAAAAAATATTAATTCAATCAGCCTAAGGCTGGCACTGCTATCCATTTGCCATATGAAATTAAAGTTCAGGCTCATAAGTTCATAGATTTTACCAAACTGCAGCCAAAGGAGACTATTGAGAAGCTGAGCCACATCGACCAATACTGGTGGGAGACTAACATTGTCCCCCATTGAATAGACTCCCTTCACATATTCCTACTGAAAATTTGTGATCACTTATCCTGTCACCCAGCTGATTTGAAAGATTGTTAGAGAAGTGCCCTGCTTGATAAGTAAGGGCAACTTATTCCAGAAATGTGGGGATACATTGAGTTAGATATCATCAGGTGGTATTTATGTATTAGCATAAGTTTAGATGTTAGAAAATATATTTATTTTAGCAATCATTCTATTTAGGAGAAAGACTGAGTTCATAGAGTGCGAGATCATTCATAGCACCAAAAGCTAAGCAAGGATCACCCATCAGGAGTCTGTTTAACACTGAGTAAAAGAGACAAGGCTTTTAGTCTATCAGAGTAAATAAGGGTACTGAGATCTGAGATATTTTTGGTGTGGAAACATTAAGGGGTGTCATGTTGGTTTGGGTGCTTAATGAGGTACATATTAAAGGGTGCATTATTTTCAAAGATGGGCTTAATACGAGGTAAATAAAGCGGGGTTATAACTTCTTTGCAACTTGAGATACTTCAAAATGTACATGGTAGAAGGATTTTTTATCCACCACATGGTAGTCAAAGAAGAATATGTAATCAGCATATATACCCAAGTCTGTGATGACTGTGTCAAATTTAAGTGGAATATTATCTATATGGTAAGTAGTAGTTATATTAGATTTACAAGAGGAAATTATGCTGCATTTGTTCATGTTGCGGGTAGGTCCAAGATTAATACACCAGGCATTTATTTTGTCCACACCTTTGACCTAAGAGTCAGAATGGACTTTGATTACTTCCCTCAGTCGGCAATCTTCAGCAAATATGGTTAGCAATGGTCCCTTGATTTTGGCTTTTATGTCACAGAAACATATAACAAACAGGAAGGGTCCCAGGGCAGAGTGCTGCGGGACACCACTGGTGACATTTTCCTGTATTGAGCAAATGCCTCTGATCTCAACAGAATGGGTTCTATCAGACAGTCAAGATTAATGTTAAGTTGGAAGCACATCAATATTCGAATGATGAGTGATAGTGTCAAAGGATTTGGCAATATCCAGATAAGCAGTGTGGTCTGTATGCCCCTTATTCATAATCTTAGTATCCTTTCAAGATGAACAGGCATAATCTGCCTTTTACCAAACCAGACTGGTGTGTATCTAGGGATATAAAGTCATTATATTGTTGCTTATTAGTTCATTTCTAATATGTTTGTAGCCTTGCAAATAATATTAGGAAGACTAATAGGTCTGTAATTCCCAGGGCCGCTAAAGGGTCCAACTTTATGCAAAGGTACTACAGCAGCCATTTTCCACACCTCAAAGACACAACAAGTAGAGAAACTCACACTCATAAGTTGATGGAAGGATTCTTATAGCCAGGACTTCACATTTCTCAGCAGACATCTAGGGATATTGGCAGAGCCTATGGAAACAGTATTCTTGATTTTGGAAAGTGCCAAAAAGGATTTGGTCCAAAATGATCACAGATGGAGGGTGTGATGGGAAACGGAGGGGAGAGAGAAGAGAGAGTGGGTGTAGTGAAGTTAAAAGAGAATTTGTCTGCAATGACCTTGAGATCAGAGAAGGATGGATCATTGGAGATGACCACAGTACAGAATTGTTGGTCATTTTTAAAATTCCTAATATAGCTGAATAAGATTCTAAGCTTATCTTTTGAATTAGATGCAACCCTTAGTCCATAGCTGGCATTACGTCTCCTAATGGTAAGACTAACAGACTTACTTACCAGTTTTAATTTGCTTTTATAATGATGAAGGGGACATCTTTTAATAAACGCCAAAAGCTTCTTTTTATTATTAAGTTTGCCGGTATGGTAGTTCCACCATATGGGTTCAGTTTTAAACTTACTATTATGCATACACCGAATTGGTACAATTGTCCCATTGCATCTATCCAAAAGTATAGCTCAGAGCAGTAGGCAGCAGTCTCAGTTACAAGGTCTGCTGGAGAGCTATACCATTTGTGATTATAAAATAAGATCAGTAAATGGTAAATAATTGTTTTTAAAATAATCCCTGAATCTAGTGAGGTTAGAGGCTGTAAAGAAGCTTTTCAGAGAGAAAATTAGGGGCACCTTCTGGTACTGGACTGCTGGGCTACAGCCACCAACTAAAAGAGAAAAAAGAAGAAATGTGCTAACTCAGAAAATCAACTATTATTTTTAAATTAAAGATTGTAGTTGACTTTCTGTTGTGTTTTTGGTCCTAGGAGCACTGTACATGCAGATGAGTGGTGTTCCAAGGAGATAAAAAAATAACTTCTTAAAATTTACTGTCTGTTTTGAAAAAGCAGAGCATTAGGCTTCCCAATCATGGATTGGGTTTGATGGGCAGCATTTGACAAGTCGTTGAATGAGCAATTCACTGGACTAGAGCTAGAGACTGAGGCAGGCTGAGCAAAGAAGAAGGAAGTAGTTAACATGGAAGAAGAAGCACAAGCATATGTCTGCTACTGCAAGGATGTGGAAAAAAGGTAAGTACTTATGTGTGTGTGTGTGTGTGTGTGTGTGTGTGTGTGTGTGTGTGTGTGTGTGTGTGTGTGTGTGTGTGTGTGTGTGTGTGAGAGATAGAGTATGCATGTATGAACAAACTTCTGAAGGTATTGCTGGGAGAAATTATACATGTTGGTATCAGTGAAGTGCTTGTGCAGACATGGACAAACTACTTAAGGGATTGCTTGGGGAAATGTTTAATTTTGATGTCATTGAAATGCTTGTGCAGATATGGATATGCTACTGAATGTGCCATGGGAAATGTTTCATTTTGTTGTCAGTGAAGTGCTTGTGCTGGTATGGACAAACTATTGAAAGGGTAACTGGGGGGAAATGTTTCATTTTGCTGCAATTAAAGTACTTGTGCATACATGGATATACTACTGAAGGGGTCATGGTGTGAAATGTTTTATTTTGGTGCTTGTGCATACATGCATATACTACTGAAGGGGTGACTGGGGGAAATGTTTAATCTCGGTGCTTATACATACCCTTATGTATTCAGAATTAAATATTTCACCCTCAGCGAAGGGGGTCACTGGGGGAAATGTTTAATTTGATGTCAGTGAAGTAGTTCTGCATACATGGACAAACTGCTGAAGGGGTCGTTGAAGGACATATTTCATTCTGATGTCAGTAATGTGCTTGTGCAGACATGGGTAAACTACTAAAGTGATCACTGGGGGAAATGTTTCATTTTAATGCCAGTGAAGAGCTTGTGCATACATGAATAAACTAATGAAGGGATCAATGGGGAAAAGATGTAACTTACTGCTTGTGCATACTGAAGGTATCCATGTGGAAATAATCGATGGCCAAATCTGTGTATGGGAGGGGTTAAAATAAATCAATTTGTCCAGTTGTTGCTATTTTTACTTTATTACATCTGATATTTGAGGTATATTCAGTCAATAAAATCAACTTTTAATTTTTGGTTGCATGCTTTGTCGGTAACTGCTGTCATTTGTTTACAAAAGCATTTGTTATTTTATTTTATTTATTTTATTTATTTATTTATTTGTTATTTTATCTGTTATTTAGCTTTGCAGAAGCAGAGTGCTTATTTTTTCACTTTCTGTAACAGTCAAGCATCAGCATTTCACTCAGTGAGTAGCTGTCTGTGGTGATCTGTGCAGGATATGAGTTTTATCCAAGTGCTTTGGTTTCTTATCCCAGACTCCCAGAAGAATAATATATCTCTCTTGTTCTTTTACTTTTCATCCCAATCTAACATCATAATACCACACAGAAGATAACTGTCTTTTTGTAGGGGCAGTAAGGCAGGCACTATTCCCAGAAAGACTGGATATATTTCCTTACTTGTGACCTTTGTTTAAGCCATTATCAAGTCAAAGATTACAAAGAAAGCTGTTCCTCATTGCTTTCAGTAGATTTCCATCTTAATTCAGTTACTTCCTCCAGCCATGGAATTACAGTGGAGTCTTGGCCAATTACAGAGTGTCAAGAGTATATGGGGGGGGGGGGGTAAAAGTAAGACAAAGTATGAAAAAGCAAGACAGAGAGGAAGCAATATTTTTGGATGGTGTGGCTCCAGTATGAGGGGATAACAAAAGAGGGCACTGGGAGAGTGCACAAGGGACTAGTGGGTAACAGGGGGACCCATGGAGTGTCAATTATGGATAGACATCTAAGGTGTATATAATCAGTAAAGTGGCTATAATGAGTGGGTTAGCACTGAAACAGTCTGTGGATGACAGTGAATGACCACATCTGCTTGATTACAGACAGCAGTTATTGACCATCTGTAATACAGCCCCTCCCCACTGTGTTTGGCTCCACCTATTCAGTTGCTTCCTACAGTCTCCCCACCTCACCTCTGGTTTGAAGCCACCAGCCATCAGTGGAGAAAATTGCAGATGGATGATCAGATTGGACTAGACATGGGGTAACAAGTCGAGTGGTGCAACTTGGAAGAAATGTTTTTAAGGACAAGATCAAGAAGATTAAACCACTTATGGGGACAATTTGGTCAAGGTTATTGGTATTTGCAAAGGCTAGAAGTCCCTGGACATATTTCTTACTGGTGGTAATTTTTTTGCCGGTTTAGGTGACCCTAGATGAAGTTACCCATAAGAAAGGTATTCAATATGATTGGTAACATTTTTAATTGGTTAAAGTATTCTACATATTCTGAAAACATCATACCTATAGTTTTGTAACTGGCTATAATGTGATAATTAATTTAGTGTATAAATACAACACCTTCCCAACATATGGAATAAATGACCACTACACAAATAATAAAGTCCTGCTTTAACTATCTTTAAGAATAGTCTTGAAAATTGGAAGATAGGTAGGCACAAATTTATACCAGGATTGTCATGCACAGCTCTGCTCACTTTGGGAGGTGGATACTATTAAATGCTTGAAAAGGAAGACACAAACTTTTAAGTGTGCCTCCTTAAAGGTGAATATGGTTAGGCATCTTATGACTGTTGTAATTACTTTCCTAGTATTGTTTCTATGTTCCGATGTTTGAGCAATTTCAGATTTGTGTCTTGAAATGTGGAGAGAGAGATGATAGGGTTGTGTATAAATACAAATGCTTCCCTACTGGTGAATCTGAATGTATAACAGGCATTGTACCCTGCAGTGCAGGGAGCTTTATCACTACAATGGAGCCAGGTTTCTGTAATTACACAAATGCTGATGTCTTTCGGGTTAAGGAAGGACTCAAGTTTCACAGATATCTTCATATCAGATGAAAATACAAAATTGGTACATAATTAAAAAAATCAAAAATAAGCATTCCTCTCTTCAGGCTTGTTGGTACCTTTTGTCTAGCTTTACCTAATATTTTTTCATTTCATCAGCAATACCTTTGATGTCATTCTTCCCTCTCTCCTTTTTCTTCTTTGGTTATAATCTGCTCTTAATACAAACAACAAAAAAAAGGACAAATACTTTCTTGAAGGTAGTGTAATTTCTATGTTTTGTGGGTCCATGTACTGCTCTATTGAATCAAAACAGATCGTGGCAGTTAACACAGTACCCCAACCCATGTAGAAAGAAAATGGGAAAAGGGGGGGCCGATGATGATGATGTACTGCTCTGTACACTTTCATATTCAAATAACGTTATTATCTGATAATGGCTACCATTAGAATTTAATGGTTTGACTAAAACTAGAGGTTTCAATATCAAGATTCACTCGCTTGTACAAAAGAATGCTACCTGAAGCCTCTCACACTATCACAAACTTAATTACAAATCAAAGACTCAACATGTCTTTATAGTGAACATTTAGGTATGTCTGTTTACAATGCTCAGGCAGAACGACTAACAGATAAACTTTGTTAGAAAAAAAAGATGCCATATGTATCTATACTAAGTAAGCATAAAATTGTCTCTACTTCGTGGACAGCTTAAGTGGACATATCTAAAGCAGCACAAAACTAAACACCTTCCCTATGCAGAGACTCACAACATGTGTTACAATGTGCTTTGTTAGTCCCCACAGAAAATTAAAGTATTGCTTTGTACTGTTATTCCCCTCAGCCAGACTACCAAGAGGAAAATATATGAATTTAGGAAGACTTTCTAGTAGGTTGTAAACTCATGATTGCATATTCAGTCATTTAAATGCTGATAAAATGCTAAACACTTATGAAATATAAATTATCTGTAAACATATCATATTGCTTCTGAATATATTTTATTTATAGTTGTGTTACCTATATAAATATATATTCATTGTGGTGTAGGCAGATATAATAGTCATGTTTAAACTAAGTTAAACTTAATATGTTGTCATAGTAAGAAAGCTGACAGCTTCAAATAAAACGTTTAGTGACCACTGTTAATAGAATGGAGGATTCTGTCAAATGTGTTTATGAGGCCCATTTCTGTGGTCAGAATTAAGTACAAGTGTCATGTTTATCCAGTTAATAAAGGTTTTTACTACGTAACACTTAACATCTTGAGGAATAGTATCTTTCTGGCTTGTTTGAAAAAATATTAATACTAATTACTAATGCATGTTAAACCCTTTTAATGTTTTGTTCTTTATTTATGAAACATTAATTAAAGCAATGTATATATAATTTATAGTCATAAAAAGAAAAAGAAAAAAGAAAAAATACTTTGGATGAAAAAATGGAAATTTTTCATTTATCTGATGTTCGTGTAAATTCTGTATTTATAATGTCACTTTATCTGTAAAGTTCTATCAGCTACTAAAATTATACCAAAGAATTATTGTGTGGTCTTTATTTCAAAAAAGACTATATTTTTTCTGAAAACTTGCCAGATCAGTCCATGCATTTTCTTATAATTTAGTAATCTATTAGCGACATATTTAAATGGTCTTTACAGTGGAAGATTTACTTTATTGGTTTAATCCTTGATGTGACCACATTTCAGGACCCCCCCTATTACAGCATGCTTGTGGACTGAGTGCACAACATGATTAATGAGGACACTGAGATACTTCTTTCCCAATGTCTGAAAAATCTACAGCTGCACAAATACTCATATGTTGACTCTGCACAAACTGACTCCTTGGAGAAACTGCAGGTAGCCACAGTGTCATAGTTAGCTTGTCCATTAATTGGCATAGAAACAAGCACAGTTGAGGACCTCATGATACCATGATTAATGTGGAAGTTAGATATTTGCTTGTTCTGCACTTGTGGGCTAATGTAATGTTTAAAATGCATTGACAAGTTATGTAATTGTGCAAAGTGATTATTACAAAGCAGCTTTGTTTAGATAATATACATTGATATTTATTGATAAGCACTTTTGGATTATATTACTTTGGCTAGAATGCATATCTTCTGGAAATAACTTATCATTTCTGCTCACTGTGATGTACTAACACAAGAGAAGCAATAGTTTAAGGCAAAAATTTGTAAAATGCTTATTCATTTCTCTGTCATACCAGTGAACGTATACAGGCAAAACTGATTTATGCTCCTTATAATTTTATGATTCCTGAAGAGAAAAAAATGTTACTTTTTTCAACTCATTTTGTGCTTTTGTGATACAGTTCTACTGTATACATATTAACAGTGTATGGATGGGCGCCTAAGGAAGGGATGGTCTGCATACTAGAGTGACACATGCACATACACGCACACACACACACACACACACACACACACACACACACACACACACACACACACACACATATGTGCGCACATGTAAATATATGTAAATATATATATATATATATATATATATATATATATATATATATATATATATATATATATATATATATATATATATATATATATATATATATATATACATATATATATATATATATATATATACATATATGTCTATATAGTTTCCTTTTGCAATACCACATGCACTGTCTTCCACCATGACAAATAAAACTGTTAGTAACATAACCCCTCACTTCTTTACATAAGTATGCTAACTCTGCTGTCACACAACTACAATCAATGTGAAACATTATTGTTATATTGTCAGTTAACAGCATGTGAGTTACCTACAGCATAACATGGTCAATGCAGCACTCAAGCAAACCACAGAGCAAAATGTGCACTCATTGAAATCATTTCTTTCCAAAAGGAACTGTACGTACATATATATTTAGAGAGAGAGATGTATAAACAGAGTCATACCACAATTGTTTTAGTTGCCAAAGTTAGCAGTACCCACAGATTTGGAGTAAAGAAGATACCGGAGAATTAATGACAGCTAACTTTGTATGCCTTTTGAAGGAAGAGTGTAGCACCAGTTAACAAATTTGATTTCTTTCAGGTAGCTTGCCTCTGACAGTCATACAAGGTACTGAGAAAGGTACTTTACTAAAATCAAAGATTTTCATATCCACTTGTGCTTACCATCCTGGTTTACTGTACCATGGAGTAGCTTTCAGTGAAATGAATTCGGAATAAAACAATGAAATTCAGAAATCTGTAGCACTTATTTCATGGCTGAAGTAGACAAACATTGCTGACTGGTTGCAGACTAAGAACATTTAAAGTGATTTTTCTCCACCTTGCACTATAAAATATTTATTTTCTTATTTTGTTATTTCTGTGTATTTTTGTCCTTCAGCTTGTGGATTATGATGACTACTTCCAGGAGACTGAGAAGTTTCCATGCACCCAACTAGACTGATGAGGAGATGACTCAGATGTTGACCGTGCATGCTGGATTGCAGCAGAGAATGAGAATCGGACCAAGGACCTTTGCCATGATAGGCATGTGGAACTGGATCACAGCTGAGCATCATCAGAGGAAAGGGAACTACTGCACTGGAGTGCAGGTTCATCACCCCCCTGATGATCTGCACTGGAGGGACATGGAGGAGCTTCAAAGGAGGGTAACCGAGGTGTGGAGGCAGTCCATACTACTACAGAAAGTACCAATATTTTACGCATAACTGTGCATTGGTATGGATTTACAGATATTTTTCTGTCCTCTATATATGTATATACATATATATATATATATATATATATATATATTGTTTAATAACCATTAACTAGAAGCTTTTATGGATAATTAAGTGACCTTGGTAAATGCTGTCCTCTTATCTATGGGTTCAATTCCCTTGTTGTTAATTTATTTAATAATGTGAATAATATCCGTAAGTATGTCCTTTGTAGATGTACATACGTTTGACATCTAACTGCATAATTTCACATAGCCACTGTCCTCGTGCATCACAGATGCCTATAGTACCTAGGATGCAGATGGCTGTGCAATTCATAGTTTTACATTATACTCCCACAGTATCACGTATTGCACCATTATATGTTAGAAAAAAACACCTATTTAACTTCATTACATCATTCCTCCTAAAAATTTAAACAGACACGTTTATTTCATTTAAAAAGTAATGCCTGTCCAACTGCTTACACATATGTTTTTAGTTATGGGCTGATAGCTGTTATTTCTTTACAATAATAGGTCCAAAAATTGTTTGCATTTAACATATTCATCTGTTTTCTGCAGGAGTTTCAATAAACACTTGCAGTACCTATTTTCGAAAATGAAATCCTTGTTGAATGTTAGTTCAGCCCATAGAGCAACTGGTTAATGAGTCTAAAGTTTGGCAAGCTATGGGTTCCAATCCACATAGGGGAAATGTATATCTGTACCTGGTAACTTCATGCATAGGATTTTTTGGAAGTACCATATTGCAATACCTTATACTAATACTTATGTTGTGCATGGAAATGCATCACTGTAGTAGTCTTCAAATTTATACAGATATGGCCGTAATCTGTAATCTTCTGATAACATCAGAGTTCTAATAACAGGGTTATGCAAAGTGAAGGATTCAGTGTCAAAAATCTGATTCAGAAAGTACCGCAACAGGATAGAGCAGTGGATATCCAAATTAAGGGGAAACTAGTAGAATGGGAAGCAATTAGGTACTATATTAAGATATTTTTGGAGCCTTCCACAGGAAACCAGTCTAAACATTCACTTGAAGCTGGTATAACAACGGAAGGAACAGGAAACTGTGGACAATCTGACACAGTCAATGTTGAGGAGTTATAGGACAGTGAGTTCCCACATGACAGAGAAATGGATGTCACAGGGTGAAATTGAAGAGAATGTGCCACAGGAAGATACTATAGAACTTTCTATAGAATGCCCACAGGAAATAAAAAAAAAAATATGTCTTCAGTTTAGAAGAAAATGAGCTAAGAGAAGAGTTGCTTTGATTTAATAGAGATATATAGACATATTAAAATCAATGAAAGAAATAGACTGCAGAAGGTCACTAAAACCCGAAAATTCAGAAGTTTGATAAGACAAATGAATACAGTAATTAGGACTGTCTATAGAGTTCCATGTGGCATAACAGAAGTAAACAGGATATACTACTGTGCAGCTAAATTAATAACTGATAAAGTTCTACCACAAGAACACAGGGTAGTGAGGGAAAGGAAGGGGAGAAATCGAATACCATCATGGAAGTAAACTATAAAGCAGTTAAAACAAGAATTGTTGCTGTTAGAATATAGAAGAGGGAACAGGTCAACAAAAATACTAAGAAAGATAGACATAATAAAAGGATTAGTAGAGACCAGGATCTATCATGCACTATCGCAAATAAATTAAAAATTTCAGCACAGGTGGAAAAACTTAGAAGATAGGCAGATAAATATAAAGGAAAAGTACTAAATAAGAAGTTTATTGATGACCCAACAGTGTTTTACAGAGAAGCGGGAAACAAGGTAAAAGGATTTGAAAGACCACCAAAAAAGAAAAAATATGGGTGGGAGGGTGTTCTAATGGTTAAGGTGTTTGCCTTACAAACACAAGGTGCAGGGTTTGAGTCTCACAAGGGATAATTGGCTAGGCTTAAAATGGCTCACAAGGGCAGTTAGCTTAGTACTAATCTATGAACCTAATAGATACATTTTGGAAAAGTATTTATGAAGATGCTGTGGAACATAACAAAGATGCTAAATGGATAGAAGAAGTAAACGAAAGAATAAAAAATTTAAAGGTACAGGATATGAAATGGGATGAAATAACAGCCAGAGAGATTGAAACAAAGTTAAGAAAAGCCTCTAACTGGAAAACCCCAGGCCCAGGTGCAGTATCTAACATTTGGTTAAAAGTAGTAACATCTTTGCCCGAAGATTTAGCCATGAGTAAGAACTATTTATATGCACACCCTGAACAAACACCAACCTGGCTAGCAACAGGAAAAAACAATGCTCCTGCTTAAGAGTGAACCTGCAAGCTACCCTAAAAATTATAGACCAATAACCTGCCTTCTGATGACATATAAACTATACATGGGAATTGATTCCGACAGACTTTATAGTCATTTAGAAGAAAACTCAATTATGGCAGCAGAACAAAAGGACAATAAAAGAAGGTCATGTGGAACAAAGGATCATTTGTTGTTAAATAAAGTCATAGTGGAGAAATGTAAAAAGGGGAAAATCTAAGTATGGCATGGACTGACTACAAAAAACATTTGATAGTATCCCGCATTCATGGATAAAAGACTGCTTAAAAATGTGTAAGATATTCCCTACACTGATTGACTACATTACAGTGACCATGCAATAGTGGCAGACCACTTTGCAATTAAGCCATGATAAAAGACAAATTATTTTCCCAGTGATAAAAATTCAAAGGGGGGATATTCCAGGGTGACTGTCACTGCTGCTATTCTGCCTTGTCCTTAATCCATTTAGCTGTCTACTTAACAGCTTAGTTTATGACTATAGTTTGGCTCCTAGAAAACAACAGTGTAAGGACCTCTTATCTTCTCTTTGTTGATGATGTAAAACTGTATAGCTCATCAGATTAGGAACTAAAAGCGCAATTGCAAGTTGTCAAAACTTTTTCAGATGATATAAGAATGTCATTTGGCCTTGATAAATGTGCAAAACAACCTTTAAAGCAGGAAAACTGCCGCACCAGAAAAAAACATCAGTATGGGACAAGAATGTGATATAAAAGAATTTCAGCAAGAGGGAGTGTATGAATATTTGGGAATTGAAAGATCAACAATAAAACATGAACAAATGTGAATAAAACTTAGTAAGGAATATTTTAGAAGAGTTAAATTAATCCTGAAAACAGCATTGACATCTAGGAACAAAATCCAAGCTATAAACTAATTTACACTTTCTGTCCTAACTTACAGTTTTGGAGTGATTGACTGGTCCCAAAACATGTTGGATAGATTAGATAGGAAAACAAGAAGGATGCTTCATGCTCACCAAATAATTTATAAAACTCAGTTGGGTGGCTGCGGTGCTGCAGCGGTTAGCATTGCTGCGTCACAGCAAGAGGTTTTCTGGTTCGATTCTTGGCTGGGGTGCCTTCTGTGTGGAGTCTGCATTTCCTCCCTGTGGTCGCATGGGTTTCCTCCAGGTGCTCCGGTTACCTCCCACATCTCAAATACATGCTGTAGGAGGATTGGATACTCTAAATTGGCCCTAGGTGTGAGTATGTGCATGTGTGTGCCTTCCGTGGAAGGTTAGCTGCCGGGCTGGCAACTCAACCCTGTAAAACTCCACTGTCAATCATGAGCAGACAGGTGATCTGCTGTGATGACCCCTAACTGGGAAAAGATAAAAAAAGAAGAAGTGCATACCAAGATTATATATTCTCCATTCCTAAAGAGGGATGGGCCTCCTTGAAATTGATTGCATGTATAGATCTGCAATCATGGGACTCCACACATGTCTGCTGACCTCACAAAACCTAAATGTAGTGAACATTTTGAAACATGAGGAGAATAAATCTAAGATGACTTCTCTGCTTAATCTAGCAGAAGCATATTGGCATCAAGCAGGAATGGAAATCAAACCAGAAGTAGATGAAAAACAGGCAGCAACTGAATGTGTCAAAAAACATAAGAAAGAATATAAGGTGAAGGAACAGATGAGAAGGCAAGAAATGTGGGAAATGGATAAATATAGTTGCAAGTATAGAAAACTTCTGAAAGCACCTCACTCTGGTCAGGAACAAATGCAGGGATGATTAAGATGAGGCAAATTCAAACCAAGAGATGAAAAGTTAATATTGGTGGCCTGAGATAGCAGGGTACATATATGCTGGTTTACAAAGTCCATTGAACATGTGGGAGAAACAGACAAATGTAGGTTTTGTAAAAGAAAAATTGGAAACAGTCGCACACCTCTTTGCTGGTTGTGACATACTAATGGCAGAAGGACTGTATACTGAAAGGCATAATAATGTGGCAAGACTGTTGCACTGGGGATTATGCAAGCATTATGGTATTAAAGTGGCTGAACAACACTGGAAACATGAGCCACAATGCATCATAGAAAATGATGAAGTTTACATCACATGGGATCACACATTGCCAACAGTTGAAAAGATAGATGCTAGAAAACTGGATATAGTGGTCCATGAAAAAAGACAAAAGTAACATTGATCATTGAAATCGCCACACCCAGTGACTAAAATGTCTTGTGTACAGAGAGACACAAAGTCATAAAATGTGCAAGAAAGATACCCAGATAGTTCCAATAGTAGTAGGAGGAATGGGTCTTTAAAAAAGAATTTAAAATCGTATTTAGATATGTTACCAATACATGTAACCATGGCGAATTGCAGAAGGAGTCATTACTGGGCACATTGCGGGTGCTTTGAAGAGCACTTTTGGTTGACATCAGAGACTGAAACAATACTATTTTAATAAACTTTAATCATAGTTTGACTTAGGAATGGGGTCCATTCCTGTCATGGTATTAGAAACCCAAAAGATTTGGAGAAATTAAATTAAAAAAAGGGTTTATAGAGCAGTACCAGTTTGTTTAAGAATTATGTGCTGACTGTTAATGGCCTGTAACGCACCTCCACATCTTGGAGTGCTGTTTGTTCAAACCCATAGATGGGGCACATATATTACAATCTGTTATCATGCTTTAATATACCCATAGCATTTATTTATAAAAGTATATTGTACTTATTGATATTAAGGCATATTTTGAACGTAGCTGCAACTAACTCGGTTATTTGTCAACTTCTTACTAACATATCCATAATCCGTAACATTCCTTTAATATCAGCTATTTCACCTCAGGGTCAGTACAGCTTGTTAAAACCTGCTATGTTTCTGAGCAATTTTTTTGGTTAATATCGAATACTTTGTAAAAATGCTATGAAGGTCTTTTTTCCTCTTGAAATATTAAAGTCACTAGTAGAACAACATCATCCTCAAATTCTGAGGGACTGGGATGGGCAGACTAACAGCTAACATGAAGAACAGAGAGGATGTATGTATTTTCCTAGTGATGTGAAATTTAGCAAGGAATATCATGGTCCTCACACATACCTTACTGTCTCCATAATGTACAGCAACATGTATGGTTCTGTTCACAGAGGCTGTTTGCTACATGACACTGTCACACTGCCTGAGGAATGTATGCTCTCCATTACAGTAAATGTTTCTGAACACAGTGATATAATTAATGTAATTTCCCAAATGTTTAGCTGCATGAGCAGTACATGTTCATACAGTGCAGTCCTAAGCCAAGATCATTATTAGTAGGTCATCCCTCATCCTGACGATGTCATAACATAAACTCTTTTCACTGCATGCAAACCATGTTTTTTCAGTTAAGATGTGTTAGATAGGCAGGTAGTTCTCAAGATTAGAGTTTGGATGCAGATTGTGATTGCAGGTTGGAATCTCATGTCCTCCAATCTGTCATCAAAGATGTTAACACCAGCATGTAAAAATGTCAACTGTGTATTGTGATTATCTAATGTTCTTCATAAAGAAATGTCTACAAACTGTGGTGAGAAATGTATATCAGTGTTATTTGAGAAATACGTTATTCATACATTCTATTTTTTTATATTACATGACATGGACTGCAGTCAGAACATAGCCATGTGTATTGAATGGATGCACAGGCTTATTGGCCAGCAGAGGGAGAGAGGTATGTTGATTATTTTACATATTTAATTAACTGAAATGCATCTTTTATTTATTTATTATTTATTTTATTTTACATTTGTTAACCGGGCTAGTCTGGCTGGATACATGTCCATTTTCAGCAGAGGCCCGAGGAGAAAAGCTCCACTATCATACTATAACTTTTCAGATTAAAAAGATACCACTAATAAAAATAACAATCAATCAAACAATAAACAGTCAAAAAATGACAAAAGAAAAGCAAAGTAAAATAGAATATACAGTATTACCGGGCTTGAGTGGCTCGATACATGTATATTTTCTGCAGAGGGCTGAGGAGGAAAGCTCCACTATTATACTAGAAACTTTACATTTTAAAAAAATCACTAGAACAGAAAAGATACAAACATTGCAAAAAAGCAAGATACAATTTAATATACAGAGTTAACTATGAGAGCAGGTAGTGTAACAGTTATCAGTCAGGATTCGAGCATGGGCATAGCCAGTGATTTTGCAAATGAATTCTAATCTGTTTTTTGAAAAGGTGACATGAGGCTAGGGAGGTCAGTTCAGTGGGAAGTTTATTCCAATATGATCCGATAGTGTTTGCAAATAAGGAGTCACCTGCTTTATTTCTTCCCCTGTTTACAGGCCTGCATTTTTCATGATAACATGTATATTGATTAGAATGCAGGAATAGCCATAATGCATCAGTAAGGTAAGTGAAATCATCACATAGTAGCTGTCCTTATAAGTGTGAATAAAATCTAATAATGTTGATATTTTATGCATGGTTGATCCCATTGTTTCAGCACACACTGTTGAAATGTACTTTGTAATATAAATAACAGTTGGGTCGGTGTATCTGTCACACATCTTGTTAGTTGAATGTTTACTTACAACTCTAAGTGCTTTAATTAGTGCTTATGATTTATGGTTTTGGATCCCCTGTATGTCTGATTATGCTTTCCTGTGATTGTTCTGTTATTTGTGTGTAGTTTGCCTATTTACAGACTGAGTAAGTGGGTGTTTGTGATGTTAGTTAGTGGCTTCGCTGCAGTTTGCAGGTTGTGAGGGATGCCATTCAATTCAATGTTTTCATTGCATCTGTCTGATACACCTAAGGTGTTTTTGTAGAAGCACAGTTATTGCCTAGGTTGACTGACACTTGAACAGATATTTGATTGCAGTAGTTCATAGTCAGCACACCCTGCTGGTCAACATTGGTATTGCATCTGCCTCCATCCCTTTTGGTGTTTTTGTACAGACACAGTTATAGCCTAAGTTTACTGAAACTGGACCCATTTGATTGCAGCAGTTCAGCATAATCAAGCTTATTCACAATGTTTTGATTGTTCAGGCTACTGATTGCTAATTGTTTTGTTAGATAATGCATATAGTTGTACACATTCAATACTGCTAGAAAGAAATATATTAGATTTTCATAGCTCAAAAGCTGCGTTGACTGAATTTACATTGTTTTTCTTGTTGTATTCATTATATTAATGTGTGTTCAGACAGATACCATGCTGATTGTCTCAGATATTTGCTATATGGCTTGCCTATTGTCCAAAATATTGTCAGATCACTTTCTCTTCATATTATCATTGAAATTTTGTGACTGCTCATAAAAATCATTGAATGCAGACAGTACAATCTGTTGATTTGAGCCTTTATGCATTTTTTATATAGCTAATGACCCATGTGTCTGTGTCTAAGTATACAAAATTGTTCAGAAAAGAATACTGCCATCCTTTTTAGGATTATGACATATGGGGCCAAAGGTAACTCTGTCCATAATGGGTGCATGCTAGTCCTTGTGTAAATTGTCATTACAGTCATATTGTGTTGTGTTGTGATATTCATATGGCTGTTCTGCATGATAGACATTTTCTTTTCTGTTCTGTTGTGTTTTGGAATTCATTTTTTACAGAACATGGGACCAGTGGATGTTGTCCAATCCAAAGATGACAGTGAGCACATGTAAGGCCACTGCCAGAGTCTTCCAAGAATGATGGTGATGATGATGATGTCAATGATGTCGAAGAACCTGGACCTTCCCTTCCCCAAGCAATCCCTGCCTGCACCCCTGAAGAGACATTGATGTGACTGGGATAGAGATAATTATCAGCAGGAGATCAAGGGGTTATGACTGATGTGTTGAGGAGACAGATGAGGGATACAATGGGGTCCTTCTTTGAGGATATGGCACAACTATACGGGATTCATTCAGGGTATTAGCTCGTGAGATCATTTGGGAGTCTGAATACCATCAGCCTGGTCCCTCCAGTGTGTAAGTATTGTCTGCATGCTCCACTTGTGTTATGCTGCCAACATAGTGACTGCCATTTCATACATTGGACTGTATATACACTCTTGTGCATGCATACCATATGTCTGTCATGCTTATGTGTTATTGTCATGTGACATTTACTTCTATTTCAATGTGTGCATGACACACATCAACACATTACACTTTTCACACACATTCAACTGTCCATGCATTGTGGCAGTTAACCTGCAGATAGTGCTGCAAGTGGTAGCCTGTAAACGTGTGTTACTGGTACAACTGACAGACAACATATGTTGTCTGGACTCCATCACTAACAGTGTGATATGCCTTGGATTTCTGTTTTGCCATACCAGGTTTGTGCAGCATACACACATGTCATTCCTCATGTTTTTTGGATGGCAGTTGTCATGTTGTCCTACTGTCATAATTTTTATTTATTTATTTATTTATTTTACATTTGTTGACCAGGAATGTCAGACTGAGCTAATAGTAGCCCTTTTTCAGCGGAGGACCGGGGAGAAAAGCTCCACAAATAGACATTACATTGACAATAACATTAAATAGCAAAAAACATTACACTGAGAATATAAAAGCAAGAAGAAAATCACTAATTACAATACAAGTCAAGTTATATGACAATAAATCAAGGAAATACAATGTAGTCTGTGAAGCATTAAGAAGAGTAATTCTCTGGTGTTTACTATTACTGTGCAATATGGATGAAGGAGGGAAGTGAAAGATTCTTATTTATAGTAAAAAATTATGGAGATGTTGTGTCATGGTTTAGCAATGCTGATGCCATGTGGGATCATATACAGGTATATCCTGTTTATATGCAGGCCTCCTTTTCTGACTGGATCAGACAGTAATGTAACATTAATCTGTACACAGTGTTAAAGATAACACATTCTTTCACAGTACATTATGCTGTGTTTGTTACATGTAGCATTTCTACACCCATTATGCACTGACATCAGTGTACACTTTCCAAAAATAACTGTACACATTAAATGACTGTGTGTGTGTGTGTGTGTGTGTGTGTGTGTGTGTGTGTGTGTGTGTGTGTGTGTGTGTGTGTGTGTGTGTGTGTGTGTGTGTTTGCACATTGTTGGATACATACTGACACTGAAATGTACCTTTGACATGTCAGCATTCAGTGACTTCCTGCTGATATCATGTAATGATGCTCACAGAAGTGTCCTCTGCTCCATAATGACCAGGATGGTTGACATACACCTGTGCTTCTTTATTTGATATTTGAATGACAGTATATGTGTCTGTGCTTTTAATGTTTAGCTTGCTTACCTATGCATGTTGATGTGACATGATTGCACATTACTATGTATGTGTGTTTTATACATGTCCAGTTCTGTGGACATCAGCAATCCATCTGACCATTTGACATACATTTTCTGTTTGGTGAAATGTATGTCTGTGTGGCTTCTACAGCACCCTGTGTGCTGTACACATATATTTGCTGTGTTCAGTGGACTACCATCGATGTGGTAATTCATGGGAACCGGGTTTTTCCCAAAGGGGATAACGACACATTTTTTGGCATTCAGCTTAAGCCCATGGGTCTGACACCAGTCGTTGGTCTCAGTGAGGCCTTTCTGTAGAATGTAAACATCACTTGGGGAGTTAATAATAGTTTCCTACTTATAATCGTCTGCAAACTTTGTCAGCCAGAGTCCCTTCATTTTGGCCTGGACTTCAGCGAAGTAGATACCAAACAGGAGAGGACCCAGGCAGAACCCTGTGGGACTCCTCTCGTAACTGGTTGGCAGTCTGACTTGGTGTCAGCTACTTTCACACTGTGGCTTCTATCTGTGAGCCAGTTTCAAACCAACTAGTGATATAGGGGTTGATGCCTAGCTTAGTGAGTTTTTCTATGATTCCTGAGTGGGGAATTGTATCAAAGGCCTCGGCCAGATCAAGGTAGACTGTATGAACCATCTTGCCTTCATCCACAGCTCTGGTGACTGACTCAAAAGAGTTAACCAAGTTGACCAGGCATGAGCTACCCTTCACAAAACCAAACTGTGTAGGATCCAGAGTTTGGAGATTCCCTATATCCTTGTTTATTAGGTCCATGATGATGTATTCCATAGCTTTGCATATCAGACTCATCAGGCTAATGGGGTGATAGTTCCCAGGGTCTGTAGTCACTCCTCCTTTATGGAGAGGGATGATTGTAGCAGTGCACCATTTGGTAGGGACAAAGCCAGAGGTGAGGCTGTGATTAAGCAGTGCACACAGGTGAGGTGCCAGTTCACTCTGTAGTTCATGTAGATCACAGCCAGGGATATTGTCAGGACTCATAGAAGCTGTATTCTTGGCCTTGGACAGTGCTTTTTTAACATGTGCAGCAGTAATACTGGGTGGCTGGCAATCTACTGATATTGTTCGTTTGGGGGGGGGGGAGGGTAAAGTTAGCACTGAATCTGTTGTCCAGTACATTGGCAATATCTGTTGGCTTGGTATAGGAGGTACCACTGTGCACTAGCTCAGACCAAATCTGGGTATTGCTGTGGAGATTCTTTACATAACTATAGAAGGCCTTGCAGTTGTTTTTACTATTTGATGCAATTCTATTTTCATAGCTATCTTTAGAGGATTTGATGAGGGATCTCAACTTTTTGTTGAGGCTGATAAGGGAGTTTTTCCAGTCTTGGGATTTCAACTTATTCCGCATAACTTTCCTCCTTCCATTGCAGAGTTTGTTTATGGCAGAGGACCACCAGATTGACTTTCTTTTTTTGGAGAAGAGTGTCTTGGTTCTATTGGGTGTGGCGAAATCCATGCATTTCTGTATGTGTTCGTACAGTCCACTGGTGTATAATTTGGCAGTCATGCAACTATTCTCCATTTGTATGGGTGAAATGAAGTTAGACACCTCTGTGTTTAGGAGCCCAAAGTTAGCTTTGGAGAAGTTTTTTATGGTGGTTACCTTTGCCGGGGGGTGGGGTGAGAGGGATGTGGAATTTCCAAGGTGGTTAGTTTGTGGTCGGATCTAACCAGAGAGCAGTTGACTATTGGTGTAGAGAAATGGTTGCCCATGATAGTAATGACCAAGTCAAGGATGTTGCTACCTCTAGTGGGGTAAGAGTGAGCTGGTCCATGGCATTGGAATTAATGAATTCCAGGAAACATTGGGCAAGTGTATTGGTACATGAGTAGTTTTCCCAGTTAATAGAAGGGTAGTTGATGTCACCCAGTATGAGACTGTTAGGTTGGACCCTAATATTTTCCAGATTGCTTAGGAACATGGAGTGTGAGTCTTGGGACATGGTTGGGGACCTATAGCAGTCTATGACCTGACTCGGTGTCTTACCCAATGTTAGCTGCACCTGAAGTATCTCTGATGCATTATTTTGAGCTACCAGTCCAGAGGTGTGTGCATCCTTTATGAATATGGAAACACCACCACCTTTGGAGCTTCAGTCCAAGTTCTGGGGCTGAAAGGTACGGAATGAGTTATAGCCTGGTAATGCAGGGGTGCTTTCTGCTGCCTTGAACCAGGTCTCTGCTACATCACCAAATGTCGATGTTCTCCATTTTAAGGAGTGCTTCAAGTGAGTGCATTTTTAGATTTAGACTTCTAGCATTGAGCAGCATGACCCTCAGATTGCATTTGTTTGTAGCGGTTATGGTGGTAATTTGGTCTTTGGAACACCACCTAAAAAAGGCACTATAGGGATGGCAAGAGCCTTGGCCAGTATCCAGAAGCCCAGGGGTGACAGATCTCTGGCAAAGCATCAAGGTCTGTCAATCATGTCATCCCTGGCAGACAGATACTGGATCCCCTTAGAATGACACCAGAAACTTTGCCAATTGTTGAAATCAATCATTTTCTGCTTGTACTGTGGCATCATTCTTGGTGATGGTAGGATGCTGCTCAGGGCTAGGATCATACCCGCCTGGATTACATAATCTGAGAGCTCCTCCATGTCTCTTTTCATGTAGTCCAGGGAGGTACATCTCAGGTCATTCACACCCACATGTACAATGACAGAGTCATATTTGTAACTGTTGTTGAGAGACCTGAGTGTGTGCATTATGCGGCATATCCTGGCACATGACAGGCAGCCGACTGTTACTTTCTCCTTATTCAACCTAGTAAGTAGGACATCAGTGTGCCTCACTATCGAGTCACCTATGACTAGTGTGTTTGGCATGCTGGTTTTCCTTAGGGGCTTTGGTTGAGTGACACACTGTTTAGGAGAGTTATGTGTCTCATGATTAGTGTTGTGTTGTGGTGGTCGAGTGCTTTTCTGCCTTGGAGATCTCTGCTGTTTGGGTAGATTTTTATTGAGAGCCTCCCCTAAGGTGGGTGTCTGGTTTGTGTTTTTATGTGATGGCAGTGCTGGTGTGTGTTCTGGAGGGCTATGTTTTCCATGTGGTGTGGTGCAAGTGTTGGCCTTCTCCTCTTGACCAACTATTCTGGTCTTGGATGGAGAGTGTGTGGTTTCCAATTTGCATATATAAGTGCATCTCTCACAAGTCTTAGTGTTGGGAGGTAAGAGGAGAGGGTTGTGGGTGTACATGAGGCAGTTGCTACATTGCCTCACAATACCCAAGTTCACCAGGTTAATAGGAGAAAGCACATGGAACTGACCTTTAGACATGCCTGGAGGGGTAGGCATTAATAATAACTACCAAAGCTGTTTCCTTGTAGAACATTTAGTGCTGGTAGCAGTTTTGTGTGCTACAATAATTGCTCCAAGAAGTCTGGTAAAGTGCTAGACTAATAAGCTAGTAAAAGTGCAAGAGAGGAGAGAACTAGCAGATCTAAGGGAAAACCGAAGAGCAGACTTTGGCACTGCTCAGAAGCGTACAAACAGTCCTGAATAAAGCAAATCTGTATCTGGACTAGACTAGTTACAGTAAAGGCAGGAACCAAGTGCAAATGCAGGATTTTAAACCAAAAAGTTGAAAGAGATGGAAAAACTGCCCAAATAGCCAATAAACTACATTTTCTGGGCCAGAAACTATTCCTCTTGTGGTAGATAGGCTACCTAGTGCTTACCACTCCCACTGATAAGCTAGAAGGCTAACCTCCAACACAGAAAGGCTTGGGGGGCTCAGAAGCTTACAAACAGTCCTGGATGCAGCAAATCTGTATCTGGACTTGACTAGTTACAAGAAAGGCAGGAAACAAGCTTAGATATTTTTTTACAAAAAAAGCAGCTAATACAGCCCTAAAAACAATTCAAGTACAGTGCAAGCTAGCACATTTGAGTGTGTAGCAATATTAAAGCAAATACAGTTTAAATAAATGCAATTTATTCAAACTGCATTCTGAGTTGAATTCAATTATTGTTTTATTCAACTCTGAACAGTTAAAAAGTGCCAAAAAATATACTCATCAGCTGAGAAGAACACTCAGTCAGAACACAAGGAGATTCTAGCAATGTTTTTTTAATAAAGTGGAAAGGGAGAAAGGAGGAGCAGAAAATAATTCAAGGTTAAGATCCTAAGTGGGTTGGCCTTCTCAAATGTTCTCTCTGTATTAAGTAGAATGAGCTAATGACACTAGACTGGGAGGAGTGTTCCAGATCAAATTTACAGTATCCTCATTACTAAGGGTTATGCATCCAGGAAGAAAGAGGTTATTGTCTTCCTCTACTTTTCCCTCATTAGGCCAATCATGGAGTATGATGCCCCATTTGGGATGTATCTCACAAAGAGGATCCTAGACTTTAAACAACTGTACTATATGGACAGACTCAAAAAACTTCAACTATTCTCTGTCTCATATCACCTACTAAGAGGCGATCCCTGCTTGACATACAAAGCCATGTCTGACTCAGAACTGTTAGGAATGCTACATCTAAATAAATCCCAATCCCTCCATACCACACACTCCAGAGACCTCAACCTCATAACCGCAATCAACAGAACATGCTGGAGGGACAGGTTCATAACCCAAACACTGCCCATGCTATGGAATAGACTTCCCATACATGTCAAACAGAGCACCTCACCAGTCCTCTTCAAGAAAAATCTTCATGAGTGGATGAGAAATAGAAAATTTGCCCCAGGGATCACTCCATTGGCACTGGGAACTAAGGTGTGGTGGCATGATGCCAGGATAATCATATGGGCTAGGCTTGTAAAGGCTCCAGAGCCATTAGCCTAGTACACACCTATGAACCTATGAACCTATTTGCATTGTGTCAACTTACCTTGTCCTGCTTTACCCTGATATGAGCCCAGGTTGTCCACCTCCCTCCCATCTTCACATTCCCCTATTATTTTTTGTAGTTATGTTTGCCTTTGTTAAAACTACTGACCATTGCATGTATTAATTTGACACAGTAAACATGTGACACATTTATGGACATTGTACAATGTGGGACATGTGCACACAAGTTGCTGGCTAATGCTTGCAATGTGTCCTTATTCTCATTACACTTGTGTTACCCACTATAGCTTTTTCACATCCATGTGCATCATCTCATTATGCTGTACTGTTGAAGTTTTGAACATCTTACATGTCATTAGTGTGTATATGTGTACCGACATTGATTTCACGTACATTCCATTTATGCCACTGACAGACATACATACACATCTGCACCTGTGGGTTGCCTTTGACATGGCATATTTGTGTAATATATACACATTCCATTACACATTTGTTTGGATTGTGTACATCTATTTGTGTATGTAGCAACATTTGTTGCTCTTCTGCAGTACTTCTGTTTGGTACTGTGCTTGGCTGTTTGCCTTTCACATGCATGGTCGTAGGTTTAGTTCTGTCCAATGGTGGAGTAACCTACCATTGTTAGACCTGCATTTGTTCATCTGTGATGGCCTACAAATGGACTAACTAGGTATGTGCATATTTATCCAATGTGTATTTTGATCCTACGTTATTACCCTAAAACACACATCTTCCATTATTCATACACATCCAGGTATGACTGCCACATAGGTTGCAACATGTCACAACTTGATAGTGCATAGGTAGATATGCTTTTCTGCATTTTACCATGGGTGAGATGCATCTGCACCCTGTTTGTCAACTTTTCATTACCCGTGTTATGCATTGTGCTGTCTGTGTAACTTACCTTTCCTTACATTTTTCAGCCTTTGTCTGTTTTGTGTTGTGCTCTTTGTTCTATGGATATAACTGTTGTGATGGCCTTCTCCTCCTCTTTCCCTAGGTTTACCTTTCATTCTATTCTTAAAAAAATGGGGCCTATTCCCACAAAAAATTACCCATGCCCCTCTGACTTACCTTAGATTTTCCAATTCCAACATCCCCTCTCATCTGTCCCTCTTCTTCACACATATCCCCCTCATCATTCTATCTCCCTCTTTCCTTGGGTGTGTGTGTTAGTGTGTTCCCCACACAAGTCCCAAACCCATTTCTTGCAAATGTTAGCTACTGCAATATAGCCATGATTGCCCTTCACCTTGAATTTATTTTATTAGAAAACGTATGGATTCCATCAGAATCCATAACTCCAAGCCAATATATTTTAATAGTACATGTATTATGAAGATATCCACAGTTCTTTCTGAGTTTACTGTAAAAAGTGATGTGTGTGTGTGTGTGTGTATATATATATATATATATATATATATATATATATATATATATATATATATATATATATATATATATATATATATATATATATATATATATATATATATATCTATATATATATATATATATATATATATATATATATATATATATATATAGGTTTACTATCAAAAAATCGAAACACAAAATAAAATGTGTCTTAATGTTTGACTTTTAACATCGGAAATGAACATTTCCATATGTTCCTAATGTCGAAAAAAGCTGTCAATTGTCGAAAATGTTACTCGCGACATTTCCGACAATCAACAGCACTCCCACCCATCCCGGAACTCCCTACCTAACTAGTCTAAAGTCACAGTTATGCAGGGGGGCAAGGCCCCCTGCACCCCCCCCTAACTTAATATTCCAACTCTGACATCACTCTACAATGAGGAAAGGGATGTATTTCCCTAACCGCACTGTACCGCGATCCCCTCACATGAGCAAACGTTATCATTGCGAATGCACAGTCCATTCGTAATGATAATGTTCACTCACATAACCTGCCGAACTATGAAGTATTTGAACATCTGTTGTTCGAATACTTCATAGCCATGCAATTGCACATCGGCATTGTGATGGTAAACTATATATATATATATATATATATATATATATATATATATATATATATATATATATATATATATATATATTACAAATAGCCTTGCAGGTTTGATGCACATATTTTAAGCTAGTGGATGACATACGGAAATATCTGTAGTTGCCTGAGACAATTCTGTGTCTACTCTTGCAAATTTATGTTACAAATGCCATGTTGCTTTCATTGGGATATCTGGCATTTTTAATGTATTGGGTTTTTTTGTTATTATAATGGAGTCAGTTAAGTTCTGTAGTTCTCCTTAATATTACTGTACAGATTCTGTTATATATATTTGTATACAATATCATGTTCTTGAATTATGATCATCTTTCTGTAACTTCATGACTGCGTGATTGGGTAACCATTTCTTATTAATTATGGATTACTTATACATATTTGATACTGCAAAACACCACTGTGCTCTGAGCTAGCTGAGTGCCTTGTCATATTAAATTAACATATTATAAAGTTATCTGCAAGTTCTGTGCTGACATCGACACAATGTGCCAGATTCCACAAGCTTTATGGAATTCAGCCCATTAAATTTGACTGCATTTCTGGATATGCCAACTATAGTATACATGCCATAGGAAATGTATCAATTAATGAGGAGCTGGAAATTCAGCACACAGAGGATTGTGAGTGCATTGCTAATCATAACAAACTTGTTCTATGTTTGAGAAACAGATGCCAAAAATTTTACCTTAATAGTACAGCAAAGTAGCAGATGGAGACAGAATAGACACTAGAAAAAATTGTACACTCAAAAACAATAACAATAGCTGTAATTTGTCTGAGGTACTGTTTACTTGAAATTGAACCTTTTGACCTTTTTTTTTAACCTTCCCGGAGGGTGGATGGAATGAAAACCATTCTAAATTCTAAGATTTTATATGAGAAAACTAAGGTCTTTAATGGCCATTGTAGAATGTTGTTAGCATGTCGAATTCTTCATTCTGTATTTCAAAAGTTTAATTTCTGGCTATTAAGCGCTTCTGTCAGAGTCTTTGAGAGTTCTTGAAAAGGGACATTTGGAAAGTCTCTGTGAAACCCCACAAAGGTGCTTCTAATATTTGTTTGTTTGTCGGTTTGTGAAAGCAAAGCTATTAAGTTTAAAGAGATGAACAATATTATATTTATAAGAGGAGATAAACAGGAGATGAGAGATGGTTGCTGTGTCAAACTACATATACATTATACAATGTTTGTACAATGTTTAATATGTTAAGTGGTGACAAGTTTTACACAAAAAGTAACTTTAAGTTACATTTCTCAAGCATACAAAAATGTTGATGATGACATTTTTGAATTAATTATGATCGCCTGAAATAATGGTGAATTATATCTGTTTTTACAGGTAGACAAAACCTACAGTAAGTATATTTAAATTTTTTGCAAATATCAAGGTACACAAAAGTAAAGAGAATCTACCATGCCTTTTTGGTATATTGCACTTCAGTGAACCTTTTTTTTTAGTTAATATAAGATCATTTGCGTGGTTCAAAATAACAGTTCTTGTTTTCTTATTTTCTTATTTAAGGTATCCATGGGATAATTAGAGAAATCAGATGTGAATCATGAAGACAAAATTATTAGATGCATTGTACACACACATATATCTCTCACTTATAAGGAACTGACTGTTAGATAATTTTCACAAGAGTGACTGACTGGAATTATAGGAAAGTTACTTTTGATAAGTACAGAGGGAGGCAGAACAGACAGTAGGAAGATGGTGCACTATATATGGTAGCATTTTAAGTTATAACCTTTTTATGCTTAATGTTAAATATTTTCAACATGTTACTGACTTTGAATGGAAGCAATAATGCCCCCATATTTATCAGTTCAGTCTTGACTAACTGAGAAAGGCATTTTTTCAAACATGTTTTTTAAGGTTCTGTGTTATAAACATTTTATTGATGATATGTTTGTTTTATTGAAATGCACAGATGAATGATTCCTTGAACACCAGCACTATATTTTTTATATTTTAAAATCTGCATCTCTTGTAAAAGTATGTCTCTTTTTAGATATTACAATTATTTTAGATAAGACACAAGTACTAAAATACAAAAAAAAAAAACAAATCGTAAACTGACCAGATATAATTCTTAATTATGGTCTGCTAGCTGATATCCACATTTTATGTAACATAACATGTAAATATTGACTGGAATAAAATAATTAGCCCCTCTCCATCCCTGTCCATCAGTCTCTACAACTTTACTCAAATAATCCGCTCTATCACTCGACCTAATAAAACAAATCCCCCTGGTTCCACTTTAGACTGGATCCTAGTCTCAAATCCTAACAAAATAACCAACTCAGGCACAATTCCAGATACCATTGGAGGCCACCTCCCAGCCTTCATCCATTGCTCCACTAGTTATTCCCCATACCAACATCAATACATTCACACTCGTAACCTCACCAACTTTAACCCCACCACTTTCTCAAACTTTCTCAAACAAATGAACTGGCAAACTCTAAAAACCCTTCCCCTTGACAAAGACTTAGACTACTTCAACTTCATCTTCCTTGACACTCTAAACTCCCTAGCCCCCCTAAGATATAAAAGAATAAAAATGAACACAGCCCCATGGCTTTCCAAACAAACAAAACAGGCTATGCACCAAAGAGACAAACTTTGGAAGCTCTATCAAAATAATAAACTGCCCACTACCCTGCTTCAATATAAACAGCTATGCAACCTAGTAAAACAACTAATCACCAAGGACAAAAAATCCTACTATATCAAGCTCCAGTCCAATAACAATAAAAATCCAAAGCAATTTTGGAATTCTATAAACTCTCTCGTCCATCCAGGCACAATGAATAATCCCTGTCCTGACCCAAGCAAATACGACCAGGAATTAGGCACTGAATTCAATTAATTTTTCAGAGAAAGCATCTCTGCCCTTACCAATTTTTTTTCCTAACAATAACCCAACTGCCCCTCACTCTCAGCCTCCAAACTCTCCTAACAACCCTCCTCTTCTGTTTGAGCTTAAACCCATCTCCACAAACTTTATAAAAAAACTCCTTTCCAAACTCAAACCATGCAGTAACGCTCCTGACAATATCCCCCTTACCTAAAATATGCTGCAGATGATATTGCTCTCCCAATCAGCATCATTATAAACAGATCCATAAATGAATCCTACATCCCCAAACATTGGCGCTCAGCTTATATCATCCCTCTCCATAAAGGAGGCAAAAATACAAGTGTCTCTAACTTCCGCCCATTGCTCTGTTCTTCCCAATCTCTAAAATCCTACCAACTTATGCCATTCCTAATGCAAAACAATCTTCTCACACCCACCCAGCATGGTTTCCGCCCAGCCCACAGCACCATAACCACCCTTCTTTCTTTCCTTGAAACTGTCAATCAAGCCCGAGACTCTGGACACTTAGTTTCTACTGTTTTACTAGATCTGTCTAAGGCATTTGACACTGTTTCTCACAACCACTTACTCTGCCATCTCTCAAACCTTCACCTCGCAACAGAAACTCTATCCTGGTTCTCTAGTTATCTATCAGACAGATCTCAGGCAGTCAAATGGAAGAACTCCATCTCTTCCTTCTTACCTACCCCTACAGGCATACCACAGGGATCCATCCTTGGGCCCATGCTTTTCAACATTTTCATCAATACCTTCCACACTGCTATTCCAGATGCAAAAATCATTCAATATGCCAACGATTCTACCTTAGTCTGCTCTGCTACTAACTTCTCTGAACTGCTAACAAAAACTCAAACTGAATTCTCCACAATAGAAAACTGGATGCACCAAAACCACCTCTCTCTCAATGCAAATAAATCTAAATCCTACTATCCCCCCCAAGACCTACTCCTATACGAAAAATGAATTCAAAGTCCTTAGCCAATCCAACTCACCCATAGAAGTGGTACCTTCTGCTAAACTCATAGGCATAACTGTTGATGAACACCTCAAGTTCGACACCCACATTCAACAAAACATTAAAAGAAACCCACAAAAGCTAGGTATGTTGTATAGGAACAATTGCTTTCTCTCAAATTCCACTAGGCATACTCTGGCCACTACATATCTTCTTCCTTCCTTATTATATGGTGCTCCTCTCCTAACCAACCTGTCTGCCTCTACGACCTCCAAAGTAGAAAACTGCTACAATAAAATCTCTAAATTTGCCACCAATTCCAAACATTCCACCCATCATTGCCTCACCCTTCAATCCTTGAACTGGCTAGAAATTCCTAACCACCTGGACTACCTGCAACTATCCACAGCACATAGACTTATATTTCATCCCACAAAATGCCCTGCTCTAGCTAATATCCTCCCCCCTTATATTCCTAACAGAACACTTAGATCTGAGCACCAGAATCTAATTGCTATCCACAAACCTAAGTGTCCTGCTGGCCAACTGCTCCTTTTTTATGCTCTAGGCATATAATGGAATCCCCTTCCCTCCACACTAAGAACCACATCTAATGCTGATAACTTCAAAAGCCAACTTTTCAAACACTTGTCCACTAAATGGAAATGCACCTGCCTCCACCCTACTTAATCTTTGCTATCTCTATGCCCTAGGGGTCCTTTCCCTGGTACACAGCTCTCTAAATCTCCCACAGTCTCATACCTATAACCCTTTACAAGTTCTCTTTAACTTCTTTAGCTTCACTGTCTTTAACCAGCTTAAAATTCCTAGAGCTGTGCTCGCATGACTAAACCTGTAATTAATGTAAATATTGGGAATAATTTTCTACTTTCTACTTTAATTATGTATATAAAGCAAGCATAATCTGATTCCTCAAGAGATGTAATTTAACTGACAATAACTCTCAACACTCATTTTCCCTTGCATCAAAAGTTACTGAATCACCCTTAACTTCTCTCTTAACAGATTCTGCCAACTATGCTTGTTGTAAATTCTTATTTGTGTTTCTCAATACAATGCTATCTTGTATATTCCTGTATTTTATTGTAATTGAACTTGTACAATGCTTTCTTGGAGCTTTTCTCCCCGGGCCTCCACTGAAAATGGGTCATGTTGACCCAGTGGACTTCCCTGGTAACCAAACTGGAAATAAATTAATTAATTAATTAATTAATTAAGGGTCAGTTCATCAGGCTTACTGTCTGATTAGTAATTATAATGTTTTAATAGCTGTATGACAAATTTTGGTTGAAATATTTGTTGAGAGAACGTATGACAGAGAATGTTTAGAATCATACCTTGTCATATGAGGTCTGGTTACTATAACAAAATAGAAACAATGTGGAGTATACATACTCTGTGGCTAGACACTATAGTCTGCATACTCTGGCTGTTAAAAGACTGATTGAAACTCTTGGCATATTTTGAAGGACAATACAGACTTACCCCAGGATTCAATAAACTCCATGCAGTAATAGTGCTATTCCTGCACTGAGTGAAGCGTGTCCGTTTCCGCATAGCCTTAACAGCAGTGCACCTTGCAAATTCATGAAGGCGTGCTACTGCTAAGGCTAAGTTAACACGTACACTACTGAGTACAGGTTCGTGTTTAAGTAGTGCCTGCACATCTAACATGCCCCCTGCACTCTCAAAGTGTTGTACTGCACTTTTTAAATGCTTTTCAGTGTCAGGGGACACTGAAAGCAAATATAAATAGTAAAACAGTGTCTGCAAACACTGAAATAGATAAGAGATCATTAAATAAATGCAGGGAGTGTGTGACAGGTACTGCCACACACCCCCTGCATTGTCGAAGTGCCGTATGGCACTTTTCAAGTGGTTTCAGTGTCCACGGACACTGAAAGCAGCTATTTAGATAGGAAGCAATGCAGGGGATGTGTGACAGGTACTGTCACACACCCCCTGCATTGTCAAAGCGCCATATGGCACTTTATAAGTGCTTTCAGTGTCTGTGGACACTGAAAGCAGCTATCTAGATAGAAAGCAATGCAGGGGGTGTGTGACAGGTACTGTCACACACACCCTGCATTGCGAAAGTGCCATACAGCTATACCTCTCAGCTGTACAGGTGTTCGCAGACTGTCCAGATGTCTGCCTCATATTTTTAGTGTGTTCACCCAAATATCTGTCCCTACCTGGCAAATAACAGAGGATTGGAGTCATTAAATAACAAACATTTGAGTTTAAGACTCCACATCCTTTGGAAAAGCCATACTAATGCAAAACCTATTATTCTATCAATTTTCTAAGTTTGTAAGAGCAATATTTGAAATCTGTCCCTATTTGTCCCCTTACAATTGCCCTTACTGTGACTTTCAAAGAGTATTGATACATGTAATTAAAGTGATTTTATTAATTTCCTTCGTTTCCATTCTAAGTTATGTTTAAGCATATCTGAGTGATTTTGTGTGTTACAACCCTCTGCTCAGCATTGTCTAAACATCTCATAGGAGCTAAATAAAAATATATAGCTAAACTCTTAATAACAGGATAGTATAGTGGTTAGAGTCTTGGCTTTGCATCCAGGCATTCATGGTTCAAGTACCAAGATAGGCACTTTATTTTTACAAAGCAAAATTAAATTATGTACTAAGTGATATTTGTCACCCAGGGTAGTGTAGCTGCTCCAAAATGGAAGTTTGAGTGCATATAACATGTGAAATCATGCATGTATACACAAGTGTCCCATACAGTATAGTCACACCCCAAGGTAATGTAATGAAAGCACATAGGGGGATGTCATGTAAAATAAATCATATACACTTAATAATATGTTGGTAATGAGGAATTAGTCTACAATCTTGATATTTTTTTTAATGAAAACTGAGCAATGCTAAGCGGTGCTCATGCCTGCTTAGCTGGTTTAAGCATTGCTTAGATGTAAATTCTAAGCAGCAGTCAGCTCAGCAAAGCGGAATTGCACACCACTAAGCACTGCTCAGCATCTACCCCTTTAAACACGGCTCACCTCCACTTAGTGGGTTTGCATGTTGCTAAGCTGTGCACAGCATTTTCAAACCAGTCCAATGATGGCAAAGGGTGGGAATATGGCCTTATTTAAACTGTGCAGGTGGGAATACAGCCAGAACCTGTTGTAGTTTGATCTGTGCAGGAACTATGTCAGGTGTTGGAAAGGGCTCGTGCTTTCGGATGTAGTGCTGGGACATTTTGGAGTCCAGGGTCATGGCTGGGGTCCTCGTATCAAGCCATGATGATAGACTGCTGCAGGACCAGTACCAGGTCTCACAGTATATAGCAAAGGCCTGGGGCTGTTTGGCACATGACCTCACCAGTGTCACTGGTATCCCCGAACTGGTGAGCAGGTACGGCATCACTATGCCAACCTAAAGCAAAGGAAGGAGGCACTCTTTGCCCAGTGGATCCAAGATGCTCAGGACAACCATGCTCCAGCAGTTTGTAAGTATCTCAGATATAGCTGTAGAGAATTCTAACCTCAGTACGTGATAGACAGGTATGCATAATGTTTGTTTTTCACCCCTACAGCTACAGCAGAGAGGGCTAGCAATATTGAGGCCCATGCTGACAGATTGACATGGATGCACCGACATGCTGGTGAGTACAGATCTATCTTGCAGTATATAGTGCCACAAAGTATAAGGAGTACATCGTTTACTGCCAGTAGGTATAGTGTATAGTGTGTCTAATGAATAAATGATGTTGTCACACTAATATTGATCCACAGGATATCCATTAATAAAAGTGTCATTTCACTGTAATAAAGATATATACCACAAACTGTTGTGTTTACTTTGTTATGTTGTTGTAGAGATAGATTGTGTACAGGTTCTTCACAGCAAATATGGCATTGACAGCATTAATTAAATGAGGCTGTTCTGAGAACCAGCTAGTATGCAAAACAGTAGAATGTGGAGCTGTAAAACAAGACATAAAGGAAATATGTAATATTGTATGCACTAAGATCTGAACCCTGAATAGTAATGTCTATAGTATTATAGTGTGTCCCCTGCAGCATTGCATTCTTGTGTTAACCTTTGATTTCCAGATTGTATTATTTCAAAGGATTAATACACAGTACAATAACTATCTGCCATACATGAATGTCAGGATTACACGGTCAGACTAAGTATTAGGCAGAAACCAAGCAAGCAAGAGACATCAGTTTCTCAGTAGCTCAGTGTGATGAAAAATAGTCCTGCTGTTCATTTTAGCACACCCAGACATGGTTTGAATCCAGGGAGTGGTACTGAGATGTGTGCATATATACACTAAAGAAATCTTGAATATTTGTAGAAACAGAAAATGTTAACAGATATTTTCTCCACAGGTCTTACAGGTATAAAAATGGGTGTAGTAACTGTATGAAGGGTATGCTAATACACCGTGTACAACTGTTCCACTGTCCAAACTCATATGGCTGCAAATGACAGCAGGATAGGTACATACACCATGCACTCTCCCCGATAAATGTCCCTCAAGTGTCATGCTATTATGGCTAGTGTTCACTGCTGCCAATCACCTTGGACACAGATAGGAATCCAGGGAAGTATGCCAGTAGCAGACTCATACAACATCAGTGCAGGATACTCCTTCTTTGTCAGATATATAAGACCCCTCTAGTAATGTACCCATAGGTGTTGCAGTGTGCCCCATACCACTACAGGTTGACAGTTTAACATGTATGTATATGCTACAAAACATATGGGCCATAGATAGATGTAAAGAGAGAGCAGACCTGTAGAGTATTAAGCAGTACTGTTGTGAAAAATAGAAGCCTATGCAGTTGTTAATGGACGTTTTCTCTCCATCCACACCTCATCTGCATCACTAATTATTATTCATATACTATGGGTATGTTTTTCTCAAAGCCTAATTTTGGGACTTGTGTTCTATTATTGTTCATATATTTAATTGTTTGCATATTAACATACCTTGTTCAAATACCATTGTTGGTAGCCTGTTCCAGTCAATGTAACTAGCATGCAGTTACAATGCTTACTGTTGTCCATTTATGCATGTGTTCTGTTTGCTATGCAACTGTTTCAAATCTGTTGGTTTGGGTTAATTGAAACACCCATGCATGCTGTTATAACTAATTTTGAAATGTTTTGTTCATGGCTAACCAATATATCTTGGATAACCTCAACATCATAGCACGTTTGGGAAGGCTATCTGGCCATGGGACCAGGCCCCAGCATGTCTGTGACCCAACCTAGAACTTCATCATCCACTGGTCCTGCACTACATTCAGGTGTAACCACCTCAGGGGACAGGGTCCGTCCCCCCTGGCATGGGCGCAGTGAGGAGCCTGTCACCTACCGCAAGTTCCAGGGTATGGTGTGCAGTGTGATTCCACTCTGAGTTGGACGGATGGCTGTGCCAGATGGAGGGCTGCCTGGCACACCTGGAGGGGCAGGCTGCCCCTGATGTCCATCCCCATCACAGCCACCTTCAGGGCTGTGAAGGTGCAGTGGTGACTGTGCATGGGTGGGGAACTCAGTCCCACTGTATCCATTTGGGGGATCATGGGCCTCTGCTACCTTCTCTGTCCAAGATGTTTAGCTCCCCTCTTGTGTCATATACCACCCCATCTGCTGTCTTGTGTGTCTTGTCTGTCTGTGAATGCAACCTATCCTACCCAACCTACCTCCCCAAATATACCTACAGTCCTTCCCCAATGTCCACTCTCACCTTAATGAAAAAAAAATAAGGGCATCTGTCCAACAAAAAAATTATTGCTCCATACAGAGCTTTGATTTATGTCACTGGACATGGGGGCAAAATGTAATCAACACTCAAGTTGCTCTACAAATTTATGTTGGCAACACCCTTCCCTGTGGGGTGTGAGGCTGTAAATTCCAAATTTTCCACATCAGTCACAGCTGTTGCTGCTGTAGAAATGTAGAGCTATGGTCTTTCCTACACCCATCCTGCACATCCCTAGCTGATTTTCCTAATGTTTTACCCCCTGCTTGCCTCCATTTCACCCCTTTCTAATCGCCTTTTTTTCTTTTCTTTAATTAAAATGAATGCTGGTATAAGTGGGAGTAAGTGCTGCTAAGTGAAGCTAAGAGGACTAGACCATCTGTTAGCATCACTTAGCTTTGTGCAAAACTGAGCAAAACCATTTACAACTGCTTAAAAGTGCTTTAATCACTCTTGTCTCCATCAGCCCTTGTTCTGCCCAGCAACAAAAAAAAATCAGCCCTGCCAAGTCTCAAACCCAGGACACTGAGCACTACAATCACAACAATGTGCCACTACACCATCTAAGCTGTGAGGGTTTATAATGCTTTTAAAAACATATCATGCATGATGGTCATTTAACATTAATGAAATTAGGCATCACTACCATATCTTGAACCCAGAACCATGTGCACTACAATTACTGTAACACACCTCTAGACCAGCTAAGTTGTAGGAATTTGTAATGCTTTTACAAAAATATCATGCACTATAGTCATTTAACATAAGAGAAAAATGCATATCTGAAGTACTCATATATCTATACATATATATATATATATATATATATATATATATATATATATATATATATATATATATATATATATATATATATATATATATATATATATATACTCAACCTCTTACTGCAAGACATCTGCAAAAAGCCTGACTAAGTGGGGGTTAAAGGGCAAACAATAGTGACATATGTGAAATATGGCTGTTATAAGTGTAGAAGTCTGCTAGAGTAGCATGGTTTGTTTTAACATATATTTTCTTAAATATTTCAGGTCTGAAACACAAACGATTGTCATCATTTACTGATGGCAATGTTCACATCGCCCCAGTGATTTGTCAAAAACCCATAACTGTTATGGGGAACAGACCAAGCATATGGAGCCACTCATCTGGACAGTGAATAGACAGTGTATAGACATCTGGACAGTGGAGAGATATGACTGCAGTCAAGTAACAGAAGGGAAAAAACACTGAGACCTGCTAATAATTTCACCCAGCACCTTCTGAACCACAGTCAGACCAACACAACTCTACCCCAAATCAGCTTGGGTGAATTACCCATGCATTTGCAAATATATAATGCATTACATGGATGTAACTGTAGGGAAAAGCAGACATCGGTGAGAATTTCTCTACCCACAACCATTTGCACCACAGCAACATACCAGTACCCCAACTGAATCCTAGAGTATAACAACTGTTTGAACAAACATATCCTGATTGCCAGTCATACACTACACTGACATATACGGCCCCAGGTCACAGTCTATTGGGAATCCTGTAGTGTTACACTACATTTCACAGTCTGTCCCTACAAACATATACACCTGATAGACCACCAGCAACTATAGCAGCATGCACAGTCAGATAGAAAAGGATCTATGACACTCACTCTGCCACTCTCCCTACTTAGCCCACCATACATGTATGCACTATACTGCTACACAATCTTGACAGTCTGTTAACAATGACCAGACATACATAACTCTCAACTGTACAGATTTCCACAGAATGCCCAGGGTGTGGGACCATATTTATGGCCACTGCCGCATACCACTTCTGGGAGTCTGCTAAGTCACTGGGATGATATCAGGAGTGAAGTCACTAAATCATGATATACCATACCTCTAAATATCTTACTGCAAGACATCTGGACAATGCCTGAAATACCTGGGGAACAGGGGTCCGAAAAAAAGGGACATATCTCACATAATGGTCTTACAAACTGAAACGGCTGCTGGTGTTGCAGGGTTTGTTGTAACATAACTTCCCTGAAGGATATGATGTCTGAAACACCAATGGATGTCAACATTTACTGACTTCACTCCCCACATTATCCTACTGATTCCTCAAAAACAGAAATTGTCTGAGGAACAGAACAAACATAAGAGGCAAAGTTCTGGGTATTCTGCAGACATCTGGACAGTTGAGAGGTATGTCAGACACCTATCACTGTTAGATGTCAAGTTCACTCAGAAAATGGATGTCCAGACAAGCCCTGTTAATTTAGCAATCTTCTATAACAGCAATATGTATTTACAATCTGTACCCAATTCTGGAACTTTGTCACCCATTTTGTTGGGCTGTCTCCACATTTCTTGTTCTGAGAGCTATTTCCACCTATCTTCTGTGAAGCTGTAGCCCGCACACCTCTATAATTTTCTACTCACAGGCAAGGAAAAGGGACAAGCCCCACATGAAGGACTTAATTATAGCACTGTGTTGTTATGGCATTGGCTAATGGAAAGACAACACAGCTGCTCTGGATGCAGGTAGCAAGTGGGAGACACCAATTGGTGCACAGGCTATTACCTGCTCATGAGCATTGCCTACAAAATGCAGCCTGCTGCTTATGCAAAACAAGTCTGAACCCATCTAAACAAGGACAGACTGCAGCTACATAAACCTAAACATTTGCATTATTCTGAAGAAACCCTTCAACAATATAACAGGTATGTCAATCAATTAAGCATGTAATGGAATGCAGAAGGTGGAATGCAATAATGTGAAACAGGAAGTTAAACACTCGGTCAGAACAAGACTTGCTGGACTCACATGTTGCTGTCTGGCACCTATGGCCATTCCTGCTGGCCCTGTCTGCAGTGACATCGATCACAGCTCTGGCACCTGAGTCACCCCAGCAAAGGTCAGCTCATGTATGACTACTGCTGGAGTGTCTTTTTTCCAATACTGACTGTGACACTGCTAGGCCAGCTACCTGGGATGTTGTAAATATTCATATGTCACCTGTGAATGCTACTATGATACATATGCTTGTCTTACAAATGTAAGAGACTGATATAGGGTATGTGCATAGTACACAACTAGCACTGAGATGTGTGTTGAACTGTATGTTATATACTGAGCTCATACCTTTCAACTGTCCAGAGTGTTGCAGACTGACCACATGTTTGCCTCATATTTGTAGTCAATGCCTCATACAGTTGTGTATTGTCTAGCAAATCACTGGCAACCCATCAAAGACTGAAGTTATAACATAATAGCATACATTTGAATGTCAGATGTCATATCCTGCGGAGTATTCCTGAGAATGTAAAACTGTTTTTGCCAGTAATTAAGTGTGTTACAGCTAGAGTTATAAAGTGTCACTATTTTCCGGCCTTTGCCCACCATTGATTTGTGCCTTTGTGAAGATGTCTTGCTCTAACAGGAGCTAGGGGTCTTGGCATGAAACTCATGTTATTGCAAGTGTACCTTGTCTTGGAGGATGCTGACATTTGTGCAGTCACTGACACCTGGTGTGCAGCTGTGGAGGGCACACTAACCTTTCCAGGTTACTCATCCCACCATATGTTTAGACCCCAAATGGAGGGCTGCAAAGCCACAGGAGGTGAAGTTTTAAACATTACCATACACATACACACCTCCAGGCTGGCCAAACAGTATGACACATGGGAGACATCCCAAGTGCAGTTAACTGTTAACAAAACACCTACTCAACTCATAGCTAGTTAAAGTCCTCCAACCATGACTCTGGACAACCACTACACCTATCTGGACTTGCTTGAGTCTGTCAAGATTCAACCATCTACCCTACTCCTGGGTGACTTTAACTACCCAACTATAGTGTGCATAACCTATTCTACCTGAATATGAATGCACAGCAATTCCTTGGCTTTGTCACTGGCAATGCATTGGATCAGCTGGTCAACACTCCTATGACAGGTGAAAATATATTGTACCTGGTCCTAACCAACATGAGTAGCCACTGCAGCACTTCTACAGTGTCATCCCCCTTGGTAACTTTTGACCACATAGCCATCACTGTTGAGGTCACCATCTCCCCCTGCCCCCCTTGTCAGGGTGAAACAAAATAAACATTACAAAAATGACTATAAATCTCCTCAAAGCAGTTAGAAGTAGTGTTACACACACTGTCCAATCAGTTGGAACTAGCAGTAGGGTCCAAGCCTACACCACAATACTATGTGAGCACCTACATAGCTGTATGGACTCATCAGTACGTGACAGGACAACATCATCTCCCTCAAGGTAGGGTAAACCTCTGTGGTGGACAGCAGCAATACACAAATACCATAATAGGTGGAAATAATCGTTGGACAAGACAAAGAAGGAACAGGTGCCTAATTGGAAGTAATGTCACCTTGGTCTGAACAAGCAAATAAGATCACAGGTGAATTACCATAAGGATATCTTTGAGTGCAAATTGGACACATCCACCAAGGCCAATCACTAGGCCTTCCACACATATGTCTGCAATCCCAGAGGCAACACCCAAATCTGCTCTGTAGTGGTGGTTAATAACACAACATACACATATGACATAGATATAGCCAAACTGCTGCAGACAGATTAAGTGTAAACATCAGTGCCCTGTCCCCCCATCGGTACACATGGACATGCACAGAACCTGCCACTTTCCCCCCATCATCAGGAAGCAGGTCTGTAATGCCCTCTCAAAGGCAACACACAGAAGTCTCCATGGGTCTGATACCATTCCTGGCTGAATCCTACATTAACTCAGGCATGGGTTCTCAGCTCCATTACACACTGTAGTCAGCCAATGCCTGAGCACCAGTGTCATCCCATCTGCACAGAGGACAGCCACTCTCAACCCTATAGGTAAAGGCAGAGCAATCCACTGTCCCAGCCAGTCATATGCACATCAGCCTAACTAGCCTGATCTGCAGGGGCATGGAAGGCAATATTAAGGACCTTATAAACAGGGACATCGGCAACCTCAAAAGGCTTGAGCCCACACAGTGTGGTATTGTCAAAGGGAGATCAGGCCTGTTAAACCTGGTCAACTTCTCTGAAGTGGTCAACAAACACAAGGATGAGTGGAAGATGGTGAACACTGCCTACCTTCACCTAGCCCAAATATCTCACAATAATCCCCAGGTGGCAATGATGCTTAAGCCTACACAGCTAGGCATCAACCTGTATGTTACCAGATGGGTAGCTAACTGGTTCAATGATAGTACCCACTTTGTGAAAGTAGTGGAAGCCACCTCTAGCAGTAGATTCTTACAGAGTGGTGTACACCAAGGATCAGTCTGGGGCTATCTACTATTTGAGATATACGTTTCTGAGGTACAAGATAAAACCAGTGGTCTGTGGCTGACCAGGTTTACAGATGATTGCAAGCTGGCTACTGTCTTACATTCCCTTACTGATGTGAGCATCCTCCAAGATGCCCTTACCCAAATTAATGACTGGTGCAAGAAGCATTGCCTCAAACTGAATGCCAGGAGATGCATCATTTTCCCTGTTGTGGTAGATGTCACCCACACTAATTATGACAGTAATAGCAATGTACTGACCATGCAATCAGGTGTGAGGCAACTTGTGCACTAAGGTTGGTAGCAACCTGACAGTTTCTTACCATGTGGGCACCATTGTACAGAAGGCTATCTACGTGGCCCACCTCACAAATATGAATATGTCATCCAGGAACCAGGAGGCCCCAACATCCCTGGACTCCACCCTTATCAGGTGCATTACCGAGTACAAAGGCTCCTTTGGCATATACCTTGCCAAGCAAATGCAGCAGTTGCAGAGACCACATAGGTTCATGACCTGGCATTTGCAGGGTCTGCAACACCTATCCTATGCAGATGGGCTGAAAGCCCTGCCCCTATACTCAGTCTCATATAGACTGATCATAGGCAACTTGTGTCTGGCATACAAGGCCATTTCCAAGCCAGCCTTGATGGAAATTCTGCATATCCGTAAGACAAACCCCATTCACCCAACACACACGCAAGACCCTCACCTGGTCTGTAACATGTATAGTACTTGTTGGCAGGATAGTGTAGTGTCCACACAATACACTGTCTGTAAAATACACCTCCTCCCCATGTCTAGCAGAGTATGTGTATATCCCTCTTGAAGAAGATTAATGACTGCAAGGGAAATGGAAAAGACACCCCTGAGATCCAGTTTGTGTCCTAGCGAGACAGGGGAAACAAGTTCTGGCTTTGAAAGGGCATGGGCGAAAGTCTGGGCTAGGCTTATGAGGGGATCCATGCTAATAGCCTGGTATCATCTTATGAAGCTATGCAACTAGCACTTTACATGTTTCTTGTATGTATTGCAGACTGTCCTGCAATGTTGTCTGAAATGAATCCCTGTGAGTCTGAACTGTGTAAGTACTGCAGTGATACAGTATTCTCTTGTTCCTTCATTAGTTATTATCACATATCGTTACACCTTGTTATTGTGTCTGGTTTGTATAGCAGTAAGTCAGCTGTTACAGTACATGCATATGCACTTGGTGACACTGTATAGCTCACTCCAATAACCTTGGTCATGGTCACACTTGCCATTCTGCTAATAGGCCAATCACACAGTAGGATTTGTCACCCTTTGTTGAGGGCCTTACAGTAGCTGTTAAAGAGATGAATTGTGGCAGACAGAACTATGTTAAGGTCTGGCCTGAAGGGACCATAGGTGGAAAAGCTGTGCCAGACTTTACCAGGAGTGTGCATATGTGTGTGTGTGTGTGTGTGTGTGTGTGTGTGTGTGTGTGTGTGTGTGTGTGTGTGTGTGTGTGTGTGTATCAGCAAACATAATACTGCAGGGTATTAATTTACATGTTGTCTTTCCCTCACAGGTGAACATGGGGATTGGTGTCTCTCCCCCTCACAACCTAATGTCAGTGTCTTAGTGGACTCTCAAGATGATAGTGGTCATAGTGAGACACAGGTGGGGTTGTCAAGGCCTGAATCTGTGCCATTGGTTGGTATTCCACTGTCACCCACAATGTCCGAGGACACATTCAGTATGCCCACACAAACCCAGTCACCAACAGCAACAGATAATGGACAGTTGGAGGGTGGTGGCATGGAACAGGCTAGTGTGGTGACTATGGCAAGTGTGAGTGTAGACACTAGACAGAGAGCAGTTGAGGTCACACACAGGCAGATGGACAGGGGTGCTCAATGAGGACTGCTGCCCATCAAGTCCCTTTCGCAAGTGCCACAGAAGGTGTCCCCAGAAGCATGTTATGGTCCGTCATGAAGGCACAGTCGTATACTGACTGTAACATCATACAGATGCTCAGGGTCATGAATGCAGGGCTTCCTGCTATGCATGATGACCTCTGCGGCATTTGTGATGCCATACATCATTTTGCTGATGTCATGGATAGACAGTCGGGTGTGAAAATTGTCACTGCTCGACCGTGTAATGTCTGTGCTTGAACATGTGGTGGGAGTAGGGCATCCGCCAAGTGGACATAGGTCAGCAACATGATCAGCTGAGACCCCACGTGGCCATGCATTTTCACAGTCCTGTAGTGCCAGTACCACCAGCACTACAGAAGGGAGGGTGCTGTCCCCACCACACAGGAGTAGGCCATAGGCACATGGTCCTGGCCAGTCCCATCAGGTATGCAAATCCAGCAGAGAGCAGTCACCATCGAGGAGTAGTACTGCTTCTGTCCATGGGCCTGGTGGTGCCAGTGAGAGTCCTGCCCAAACTAGTTCCCACATTCCTGCCAGGAGATGGTAAACCATACATCCTGCCATGTACGGTCCATGGCTGTCCAACATAGCCCTGTGTCAGGCATCCACATGGATTGATTGAGTGCAGTCAAACACTCACACATCTCTATCACAGGCTGGTCACCACCAGATATGCACAGCTCCACTGCACGACCCAGTTGAACACCACCCCCCAGACACACACACATGATGTCAACCATATGGCCCAGCCTAGTCCTCTGGCAATCCCACACCACACCCTGTGCATGTTATCATACTAGTGCCACAACCCTGTTATCAATGCCATTGATGCAGGGACATACTCATATGGGTCTGATGCACAGGGTGAAAATAGTACAGTGTAGTAATGTAATGGTGTGTAAGGTGCTGTCTGCTGGCAATAGTTATGGGTACTCATCGAGGTGTATGTACCTTATTAGCCATGATGCATTATTGCTGCTAGTGCTGCTGACTAGTGTCAAGTACTGTATTCTGTTTGTGTTCCGGGTGTCGGTGTGTCTACAGGCTATGGGCCTGCTGACAGTAGCAATGATGAGTATGATGGAGTTAAAACACAATGACCTTTTCATAACCAAGGTACATCTGTATATGTACATGTTTACCAGGTGTGTTTACATGCAACAGTGTGTGAGGAACAATTATGGAAGACAGTGTGACCTTGCATACATACCCTTGACACAGCCAGCTATCCTTCATACATGTCACCTGGGTGTTCTGTAGGACTGCAGGCTCACACATACAGAGGAGATTACTTGGGTACTGGCACTCTGTCCTCACAAGCTTAGCCATTACTTTAACTGCAACAGATTCACCTATCAGCACCTGTTGCCCCTGCCATTTCTTTCCCATCCACTCAACCATCATGCAGTTGATGAGGGTATGCATGGTACTGTGTATGACAGGTTTGGGGTATGTATTCCTGACAGAGGTCAGCCTGTGTTAGTCTAACCTGACAATCACCAGCATGTGTGTCTGCTAACGTATATGCATGTGTGGCCTCTCATGTTGGTAGTGCACACAGAGTCACAGTCCTGTACATGAGGCAGCTTTCAAAGGGCGGATCACAGCCCCTATCTGCACAGTCTTATGAACAAAAGTGTTAGATACATAACACAAATAGCACAGAGGTAATGTAGTGTTGCAGTGTCTGCCACTATTATTCAAGTGGGTGATAATTGCAGGGGCTGTTAGGATTGCCAATGGTGGGTTCAGAGGCCCTTAACATGGTAGAGCCATCATGCACACACACACACACACACACACACACACACACACACACACACACACACACACACACAGACACACACACACACACACACACACACACACACACACACACACACACACACACACACACTGCTGCATGGGGACATGCATTGAAACACGTATGCACATGGAGCTGACACTTCTCAGAGTA